>NC_034595.1:86301262-86322157 GCF_900095145.1 Mus pahari
ACAAAAATAAGGAAAAAAAAAAAAAAAAAAAAAAAAAATCAATCAATCACACAGGAGGTACTTGGTCTGGAAAAGAATATTTGGCCATCTAACCAATATGCCAAAGGCTCCTTCGCCATACCTAGGAGATTTAAACAAGTGTAAAGACTAAGAGCAAAACGAAGGGTTCAATCTAAAGCCTGAGAGAAAGTGGCTACGGCTGCACCTCCAAAGTGCCTGGGTAGCTGTAGACAGCCAGACCCTGGATTTAAGCTCCCATGGGAGGGAAAGGAAAACCGTTCTCTAACCCAGATTCAATCACCCAACAACCTCACACTAACTGGAAAATTATGGTGTGCCTTTTGAAGGCTTCCTGTGACATATATACCTGGGGTTTTGTTTTGAGTCAGGTCTCACTACCTAGTCCTAGCTGGCCTCAAGTTCACAGTGATCCTTCTGCCTTAAAGTCCAGAGAACAGAATTACACTATAAACCACCTAACCCAAATGTTGCTAAAACAAGAGTCTTTTTTTTTTTTTTTCTGTGTAGTCCTGGCTGTCCTCAAACTCAGAAATCTGCCCACCTCTGCCCCAAGTGCTGGGATTAAAGGTGTGTGCCACCACTGACTGGCCGAGTCGTCTTATATACTCCATTTTACAAGTGTTCTTTGGAAGCTTAAACTAAAATTACATCAGCAAAAGAAACACAGACAACTGAACACACTGAGAACAGGAGCCTAAGATTCTGTGTTTAGGGTACTAATCTCACAACTATTTCTTCTTAGGAGCACCCATGGGGCTGTTCAGATGGTTCAGTCAGGGTTAAGAGCATTTGCTACACTTGCAGAGGGCCTGGGTTCAGGCCCTAGCACCCACACAGCTGCTTACAATCATCTTTAATTCTGCTTCCAGGGGGTCTGAGGCCTTCTGAACTACGGACACCAGGCACACAGTGGTGCTCTCACAGCTATGCAGACAAACCCTCATGAGCATAAACTCTGAACACAATCAAAATCAAGTATATAAAAATATAATCATTACTTTTACCATGGATCAACTTCAAAAGACATTTGAAAAGGCCCATCTAGGGCTGGCGAGATGGCTTAGCAGGTTAAGAGCACTCACTGATTGCTCTTCCAAAGGCCCTGAGTTTAAATCCCAGCAACCAAATGGTGGCTCACAACCACCTGTAATGAGATCTGACGCCCTCTTTTGAGGTGTCTGAAGACAGCTACAGTGTACTCATGGATAACAATAAATCTATGGGAGGGAGTGAGCAGGTATCCTAAAATTCAATTCCCAACAACCACATGAAGGTTCACAACCATATGTTCAGTGTACTCATATAGATAACTAAATCTAAAAAAAAAAAAAAGGCCCATCTAAGAAACAAATTGAGATTCTTGTTTTATATGACTAGTGATTTTTGATAAACTATTTGATTAGAATACAGTTATACTTTATTTCATACTATAAATTCTATCATAGACTACCAGGATGATTCCGAGAACTGGATCTGACACTGAGGAACCTACTCCATAACCTCACAGCAAGCCCTGCATCCCCGAGCTCGTTCTTGCAGTTAATGACTCCGTCTACTGAAGTTACCTGGACAAACTACTGAACTGGGCAGAGAGTGCCTAACACCCAAAGTCCTAACGTTCCTAAAGTCTGGCTGTAGCGGCTCAGTGCTCAGGAACACTTGCTGCTCTTACAGAGGATTTAGTCTGGTTTGCAGCGCCTGCCTGAGTAGCTCATAAGCTGTTACTCCAGCTCTAGGTGATTCCTCTTTCTGCCCTGTACACATCTGCACAACGTGTATATATACCCTACCACAGAACATAAGTCATTTTTAAAAATCCCAACATATAGGAGGCTAAAACAGGGACTGCCTGTCTAGATTACATAACAATCAAAACCAAACAAAGGCATGCGTGCGCACCCACCCACCCACCCACCCACCCACACACACACACACACACACACACAATCTTAGAGGCCCAAAGTGGCTTGTTTGGTTGTAAGAAGAAAATGAAGTGTTTATTCCTACAAGATAATAGGTGTATGTCTACAGAGTAAATAAAATAACTAAACTGCAACATTGCTTTTATTTATCTTGAGACAAGATCTGGCCTCAAACTGGCTATGTAATACTGGAATTAAGAACTACACCCTCAGCTGGGCGTGGTGGCACACGCCTTTAATCCCAGCACTTGGGAGGCAGAGGCAGGTGGATTTCTGAGTTCTAGGCCAGCCTGGACTACAAAGTGAGTTCCAGGACAGCCAAGGTTACACAGAGAAACCCTGTCTCGAAAAAAACAAAAAAACAAACAAAAAAAAACAAACAAAACAAAAAAACTACACCCTCACCTGATGGTGGTAGAGCACACCTTTACAATCCCAGGATTTAGGAGGCGGAGGCGGAGGCAGAGGCAGAGGCGGAGGCAGGTGGATCTTTAAAGCCAGCCTAGTCCACAACGGAGTCCCAATACAGCCAGGGCTACAGAGAAACTGTTCCAGGGGCTAGGGGTGGGGTGTGCCGGGGTGGGGTGTGCCATCACATGGAGCCAACATTACATATTCTATTGAACAGAGTGAATAAACACACAGGAGGGTCACCATGACTTAGTGTCTCATTAAGTCGTGGATACTATTATAGCATACGCTTTATCCTTCTACTCAAGATAAAGCGCTATTATAAGTAACATCTGTTTTTGTATTTTTCTAAATCAGATTTTTTCCCTTTTACTTACTGTTATGTTAATAATGAGTAAGTAAAAGAACAAATTGTCCTAGCATGAAGTCAGAAATTCAAGAGACCAACTCTAAGACCAGAACTTTAAAGCACTTCAACAGTCCTATTAATTATTAATCTCAGATTGCCCAAAAGATAACTTGTGAAGTTAAGTTACTATATAACCAGAGATAGGAGAATACATGAAGCATCCACAGAGCACAACTCTGCTGATTTAAAGGACAGGCTGTAGCAGGACACTCGACTCAGAACAAGTTCATGCAGTACCCAGATCATGACCAATTCAAATTCCTCCAAGACACCCTCAGGTGGATCTGTAAACTGTACTCAATGACTGACTCCCAATTCCCCCGCTTTTCTCTCCTTACCCTTAGTTCATTAGCCCATTATCAACAACAGATTCTAAGATGTTCAATCAGGAACACTATTACATCACAGCAGTACCACAGCCCTATACATATCCAGAGACTCCAATGTAGCACTTAGAAACTCCAAGGTAGCATTTCTGATCACAGTACCTAGTACAGAAGACAAAGAACTTCATTCCACCCTTCATCTTCCTCCCCAGTCCTAGAAGGTATTTGGCAAGTCTCACTGTGTAAATGGGAAGAACACTTAAACTCTTTAACTAACTAACCTTAACTAAGTCACTCAACCAAAGAACCTGACAACTGGTAAGGTCTTTTCTAGCTCTAAAATGTCAACACTAAGGTCATTTCTATGTAGCTCAAACCAATTTTGAGCTTCAATGGACATAAAACAGACTATAAACTGCCCACAGTTCAAATGTCTGGCTAAAGCAGCTAGTCCTCGAGCACACAAGAATACACAACAGGTCTGTCTATCTTCCCCACAACAGAAGTCTCTTGAATGCAGTACAAGGCATGTGTCAGAGCAGGAGCTTGGCACCAGCGCAGATGAATAAAAAGGTAACTGAAAGTCCCAACTGTGGCCTGACTATTCAACAGTTAACTCCTACTGTCTAGGTAGTTTAAAATATAATCTTCTATATAATCTAAATGAAAAAATGTATTTCTCCAAAATAATTGTGAGAACTCTAAAGAGTTTTTCTCCTCCAAAGAGCTTTCTAGCTCTAAACACTTGTAAAGCTCACAGGGAAAGACAAGTAAGCTAGAACAATGAGCATTAGATTACATCATGGTGAGGGACTCAAAGAGAGGCTGAAATGTGCTCATCTTTATACAAAGTTAACACAACACATGCTAAAAACTAGCTGTCTTAAATATCATACATTTGGTTACCGAATGCACTTGAGGTTAAAATCCAATGATTTGTACTTTACTTTTTACCGCTTGCCATTTTTAGCAGCTTCTCTCCCCACAGCTCTCTCTCAGTGAACAGGTTTAGAACACACAGCTTGGCTAGGCCTCCTGGCGCTCCCTTGGTACCCAGGCAGTTGGTCAGTCGATGGGCTCAGAACACCACTCTCTCCACTCACCTTTCGGGCTGCCCCTCTTTCTCAAATCCACTCTTTCACCAAAGACACCACCAGAATGGAGCATATCCTTTTTCTTCATGTGTGCTTAGTGCTAAAGCAAACCCCAGTAAACCCCAGTTTTCACACAGACTAACACTCTACTTGGCTGGCACAATCACAGGTCTCCAATTCCTCAGAAACCAATCTACTGAACAGAGTAGGGACATCATCCTAGAACCTAAATCCATGAACCAATCAATCAATAAAACAAATCAACCATTAAGGGACACCATGTCCTTCCCTTAAGAGCATAATTGTGACCAAAAATAACAGCAGAACACAAAGTCTGCAAATAAGATATCAATCAAAAAGCCTTACGAGAGGTTTGAGGAGGGAGGGCGGAAAGCAGTTAACCGGTCTCAGTAAAATGAACCTTTACAGTAAGAACACCAGCCTCAGTTCATCACCCCAACTCAAACAGCCTTGAGCCAGGGATCTGTGCCACCTGTGCTTTATAAAGGCCACTGAGAAAACAAACCACATTATCATCCCATTTCAGGCAAGGCCTGAGAACAGAAAGCAGGAAAGGCCAGACAAGCCACCTCAGTGCCACATAGAAAGCACTACCCAGCTGCTTCTGAAGGAGGGTAGGGACAACTGGGTTCACCCAGGTGCCAAAGGGAACAAAGTGCCTTTTGTTTGTACCTTTACCGGAGGTTCTTCCTGGAGACACAGAAACACGACTTTTTCTTGTGCGGTTTGACTGCTGGGGAGTTGGGGAATGTCGAGTTTTGGGTGGTGGAGTTGCTGGAGATGATGGCCGGTGCCTTCGCCGTGGAGGACTTGCTGAAGGTGATAACCTCCGTGTTTTCCGAGGAGGGCTGGATGTCCTCTTGGGAGGCTTCTTTGGTGGTGACCGCGAACGAGATGAAGAGGACGACGAGCTACTTCCAGACAGAGATGCGGAAGAACGCCTCCTGCTGTGGAATAAAGCACTCACTTCACTACCCGCATCCCTTTCAAGAGTGACATCACAGTATGTACAATATGCACAGAAACACAGCTATTTCTTTTAGTCCAACTTTTGAGTTTATGTAGCTAAGTACATAAATTACTTCAAAAAGATTGGAAACAAAACCATAACCTAGGACAGGAAACAGCTATTTCTGAGAGTAAATACACGTAACTCCTGTGTATTGTGTTTGCAATGTGAATGCTATAATCCAGTAACCAAGCATCTTCCTGAAGAGAAATAACTGGGCTCATGGAGTTTGCACAACTTTGAGGGGAAGAGAGTACTGCTCATTTAGAGTGACGTCAAGCAGCTTTTAAGTTTCACTAAAAAATATGTGCAAGATTTGAAATTCATAAATATTTAGCTACATAAACTTAGAAGTAGGGGCCTCTCGAATTCTGCAGCAAAATCTGTGGTTAAGTTCTGTTGCAATTACGTGTACCTGCAGAATTCACCTTTGGCAGAAGAATTCCTGAGAACCTGAAAAAAAGAAACCCTACCTTAAGTGTGAGATTAAAAACTGGCTGAAAGGGAATCTTACACAACCTGCAAAGTCCCGTGCCTGCTCCACTGCTACGTGCGCACTACTGAGACATGCTCTTTGCCAAAGTCCAATGGAAGAAATAGGGCTCTCTCCCTAAGGGAGAGCCAGCATCACTTCTTCCTGAAGCAGAAGGATCAATCTGAAAAGTGTGATTGATGCCCGGAATTCCACCAGTGCTGGATGTCTGTCCTGTCCACCAGCTTCAACAGCAACTTTACGCACTTAAACATCAATCCCTTGACAACAATCCCAAAGAAGGATAGTATTTGCTGTCGTTGCTGTTATTAAAGTATGGGTCTAAAAGTCCTACCTGCAAAGATATAACTCAAGGAGCTTACTGGATGTTTTCCCATTTTCTAGTTGGTGTGATTGTCTGTAAAGAACATTAACTCAACAGCTTTTCCCAGGGCTAAGAGTGCATTTCCAAGGTGGAGCACATGCTCAGGCCCAGTGAGGCCCTGTGGTTAAACCAGCAGCAACAAAGAAGAATAGGTATCAAAGTTCTGTCCAAAGCGGAGTTGAAAAGCCCAGACAACATACCAATAAAAACCTCTGTTCCTGTGCACCAGACTCTACTTTGGGTAAAATCAGGTATATCTTCCTGTGCCACTAGTAGTGGCTTGATATAGGAATGGAACTATGGGAACTTTATCCTTTTGTTTCCTCTGTCTGAGCTGTTACAAAAAGCTTTATTACAAAGTATGGCAGAGATAGATGGCTTAGCAGTTAGAGCATCAGGAGCTCTTTAGAGGACTCTGGTTGCCAGCACCAGCAGGTGGCTTACAGTGTGCATCACTCCAGGTCCAAGGGATCTATCTAGAGGCCTCTGCAAAACCTGCACTCACATGAACATAGCCTGTATCCACATGCAGACACACACCTACACATAATTCAAAATACATCTTTTCAAAAAAGAAAGACACTGTAAAGGTACTTGCTCTGCAAGCCTGGGAACTCAAGCTTAATCTCTCAGAGCCACCCAAGGACTGAGAACAGGCACTGTACTAGCCAGGGCAAGTGCTTGCATGTGAATACACATGCAAACTAAGCTAGGTTCTTAAAACTTGGGGACTACTGGAGATGGAGTTTTTAAAAACTGGTAAAGATAACCCTCATTAACCCTGTACCCAGCTGCCTTTCAAAAGCAGTATAACTTAAAAGTTGGATGGGAGGGAGGCAGCTCAGGGAAGGATGGCTCAGGGGTAAGAGCAGCTTCTTCCTTTGCAGAGGACCTGGTTTCATCTCCTAGCACCCACACGGCAGCTCACAACCATTTCTTAACTCCAGTTCCTGGGCATCTAGTACTCTCTTGTGTCTTCTGGGAGCACTCCATACATGTGATGCATACAGACAAAACACTTGTACACATAAAAACACACTGAAATGTAGTCAGTTCTTTTTTTGGTGTGTGTGTGTGTGTGTGTGTGTGTGTAAAACAGTATATGAAGAGGATGAACTTCAGGGCCCCTTCCCTCTACCTCCGGTGTGCTGAAATCTCAGGTATGAAACACCATCCTTAAGTCTGTAAGTACTGGGGAACAGACCCAGGGCAGGGCGTTATGCATTCGCAGCAAGCATCTTACCAACTGAAGTACACTGCTAGTTCTTACCCACAGAAGAATTTTAGTGAGATCTTAGAAGGCTAACATACAGGATCTAGAAGACCAGCGACTTTGTTTCTTTCTCAACACTGGACGTTCTCACAGCTACTGTTGCACTTGAAGTGCACTGGATCAGGCTGCTTCCAAGACATTCCCTAGTGTAATTTCTGACATCCAACAGACAAAAAATTTTCCTCCTGAAATTATACCAAGGACTACCCTAAGTTCCAGGCCCCCGACACTAAGAGAGCCTCACCGTCTCCCTGGAGACCTACTCCTCCGGTGCCTTGGTGGAGGAGGCACGCGTCTTGGTGGAGTTCTTCTTCGGGGAGATGGTCGTCGTCTTGGGCTTGGCCGCCTTCTAGGAGAGTATGATCTGCCATAAGAAACAGAATGAGGCCCCAAATAAACTAAGAACAAAAAAATTTCTTGACACTAATTCCACCACTATGACCACTTCTGTTCATGCAGATTTTTACGGTACACCACAAAGTGTATTTCACTCTTAAAGTTTTCTCTAACTTTGACACTGTTTACAATGCTACCTCAAAAATTAGCACATCCAATTAAGATGTATGCTAGTCCCAGGGCAACAACGCACCTGGATCGGGATCTATGTCTCCGTCTTGGTCGAGTGTGAGAAGGTGACCGAGATCGGGTCCGAGACCGGGATTTGGAACGTGACCGAGATCTTGGTCGAGTCTTTTCCTTTTCCTTCTTGGAATTTTTTTCTGGAGACGGTTCTTTGGGCTCTGGTACAGGCTCAGGTTTGGGAGCTTTCAAGATGTCACTGTGAAAATAGCATTTTGGTTTTTTTCCCCCCAACTCTCCTCAGAATTCTAAGCAAATTAAACAATATTGCTGGTTTTTTTTATTATTATTATTATTATTATTATTATTATTATTATTATTATTATTTTTGTTTTTGTTTTTTTGAGACAGGGTTTCTCTGTATAGCCCTGGCTGTCCTGGAACTCACTCTTAGACCAGGCTGGCCTCGAACTCAGAAATCTGCCTGCCTGTGCCTCCCGGGTGCTGGGATTAAAGGCTTGTGCCACCACGCCAAGCAATATGGCTGTCTTTAGTAAAGTATTTATGGTACATGCTCGAAGCCCACACTGGAAATTAAAAAAGAGCTGACTTCATAAAGCTATACTCTTAACAATGTGACCTGGCCCTCACTATTAACAAATTACAAAGTAATAACAGATGTAGATCACCATATCAAAAAAATAAATAAATAAATAAAAAAGGTTTTTGGTGGTTGTGGCACACACTTTTAATCCCAGCACTCAGGAGGCAGAGGCAGGCGGATTTCTGAGTTCGAGGCCAGCCTGGTCTACAGAATGAGTTCCAGGACAGCCAGGACTACACAGAAAAACCCTGTCTGGGGGGCGTGGGGGCTGGGTCAAAACCTGCAAATACCTCTTAGTTTCAAAATACAGGTACACATCAGAATTCACTGAGCAACTAAGAATTGACATCCCATTTTCACGTGTGGGACAAGAACTGTGTCACTGTCAACTGCATGAGTACAGAAACCCTGATCCCCAGGAGCTTGAGGGGAAAGAGGTGAACTAGATCAAATGCCCACAGGCACAAAGTTCAGCTGAAATAGGATCTCCATACCTGCTCAACTGCCAGCTGCGCAGTCTGTGGACAGCAGTTTGCAGTCACCAAGAATGGGTACTTTGTGAGCAGTGCACACAACTGCAGAGGCTGCAGTGTTGTGGCCTGCATGCTACTTGGCCTTTTGAGCTATGAACCGTGAGATGCAGCAGATGCATTACACTCGAGATGAACCTGTCCACAGGACACAAAAGGTTCCCCTGGGGTTGGAGAGATGGCTTGGTGGTTAAGAGCTCTAACTGCTCTTCCAGAGGTCCTGAGTTTAATTCCCAGCAACCACATGGTGACTCACAACCATCTGTAATGGGAACTGATGCCCTCTTCTGGTGTGTCTGTAGATAGCTACAGTGTACTTACATATAATAAAAAATCTTAAAACGAAATAAAAAATAAAGGGTTCCCCCAAAGGAGGAGGGAGTAGCTTTTATTTGGTATATTTTTTACCCCAGTAAACGGAAGTGAACAAATCTCTAGGTTTGGGGGTACAGATGTTATATAGGATATAAGTCAGTGACAAAGAATGTGCAAAGTTCTGGGTTATATCCACCTCTTACAAAAAGAGAACGAAAACAAAAGAGGAATTTATCCACAATATATTGTGACAAGCAGGTAGGAAAATCAGTAATTATGATCTATAAAATTTTTTGAAACAATATGGCAGACAGGTGGCCACCTCTGGGGCTTTTTTCTTATTTTATACACACACACACACACACTCACACACGTATAATCAATCCCAGCCTCATTTCCAACCCTAACCCTATAATAAAAGCTTAAGAGAGGCTAGCCATCCGAAAGGGAAACAAGTGCTCTGCTTTGAAGCCAGCAATGGATACTGACAGTGGGACACAGCCTAAGAGGAGGTAAGAGTTAGGAACATGCCTGGTGGAGGTGGCCTCCTGTACTGAGGACTCTTTCATCCTCACTGATGGTTCTGGGAGCTCTGGAGATTTCTCCTTCTTTTCTGGGGCAGGTGAAGGGCTCCGGCTCTTGGTTCTGTGACGGGGAGATCGAGAGTGACTGCGCTTTCTCTCTCTCCTGACAGGGGAAGATCGTCTTCTAGGGGAAGGAGATCTGGATTTGCGTCTAGGATGAAAGCAATTTTTTCAGATTTTTTACTAATGTGGTTTAGAGTAGACAAAGGGAAAATCAAGGATTAATCTTGTAAGTTACCCACTGTGGTCTGTATCTGAGAAGTTTCACATGGAAACAAGATATCCATTTCATCTACTTGAGAAGGAAAAGGCCAGAGAGAACTAGAAGGACAAGCAAACAGAGGTGACAGCCTCAAGGACCAGTTAGAGGAGGAGGCACAAAGGTAGGCTGGAGTCATTGGTTCTCAACTATCCCAGCGGTCATTCAAAGACCAGGCCTCAGATCAAAGTGCTTAAAGCAACCACTTTCTTAACAGTCAATCACCCTACCAATACATAGGGATTAGGTACAAGTAGCTCATATCAGAGATGACCAGGCAGAGCCTGAAGATGTAGAAAAATGGATAGTGCAATGCAAGTAGTATGTTCTTCACAAGAAAAGAGAAATGCCAAATTTTTATTAGTGGGAGCCCCTTCTTCCTTTTGAAGCTGTAGTGTGCCTAATCCAAAAGTGTTTATTATTTTTTAAAACTTGTAGTAAAGCCGCCCAGCATGGCGAAGGACACTTAGCCTTAGAGGAACTGCTTCTCTAGGTTTTCCAACTCAGCACAAACTAAAGAACAAAAATATTACCTCCTTTTTTCTTTACAAATCCCCACAGATTTTTAAAAGTCCTAAAAATGAAAAGCCTAATGGAATTCTCACCTTTCACCACAAATATAGCAGAAGCTGAACCGTGGATTTAAAAATATGAACCTAACAATAGTCTCATTGGAAGAAAGAAGAAAACAAATAAACGATTTGAAGTTTGGGTTCAGTACAACCATCTAAGAAAAGCAGAACAGGGAATTAGGTAAGTACATGAACGCTAATGAGCAGCTCTGTAATACAAGGGACTGGAAATAATCAGAACACAGTAACAACAAAAATCCAATGTCTTATTTAAGCAAAGCAATCTGAAATCCAAATTTCTACTTAGGAATGAGTAACTCGCCTAAGTCACAGAGGTGACCACTTTCGTCAAATGATCTGGCTTGTGTTTGTTTTGAACAGAGGCTTAAGAAGCCCCCTACCCCCGCTGCCTTCATCTCCTGGATAGCTGGATAAAAACATGTGCCAAAAGGCGAGCAACAGAAGAGCTCTCTTTAGCCCTGAGGCAAACAGCAGCTCTCCAGTGATGCTCCCGGGTCTTCTAGCTGGGGAACATGGGCCAGAGCACCCTCAGGACCCCAGGCACCTTACACAACACCGCACCTCCATCTGCTCTGCCGTACCTTCTCGGGCTGCGAGACCGCTCCCTCTTCTCTCTGCTGCTTTCCTTTTCTTCCTTATCCCTCTTATCTTTATCTTCGTCTTGTTTTTTCAGAGACGCCAATTTTTCTTGTTCAATCTGCAAGCAGAGATGAGCACTAAGAGCCTCCATCAGAGCACCAGCACAGGTGCGGCAACTGTCACTTCACAGCGTGACGGGCTCAGCTTCACTCTTACAACACGCTTTCATTTACTCTTTACCATTAAGGTAAACCATTTATATCACTTCACTTATCATTTATATAGTCACTCTCTTGTGACTTTATAATTACTGCCTGTGTGGGAAGTTGCGCATACTTTTTAGATACTTTATTTGGACTCCCTTTTAAGGTAAATGCACTTGTATTTTAAGAACTAAAAAAACAAAACAAAACAAAACAAAACAAAGCGCTCTGCCCAATTGTCACTGGCCTCGGAAAACACCACTCTAATTTTCTTTTTTCTTTTTCGAGACAGGGTTTCTCTGTATAATCTAGGCTGTCCTGGAACTCACTTTGTAGACCAGGCTGGCCTCCACTCAGAAATCCACCTGCCTCTGCTGGTATTAAAGGTGTGCGCCACCACGCCCAGCTTCACTCTGATTTTCAAATGAGGGATGGTAAACCACAACTCACTGTGCAGACACATCCAGCAAACTAGCCTAGCTGGATCACAGAGATTACAGTAGCTCAAAGGAAACAAAAACCCTTAGGGTGACCCACCAGACCGCATATTACTTCTCAAGTCAATACAAAAAGGATTACTTGTCTCTGCTTTATCTCTTCCTTCTTCAACTCTAGGAAAGCAGAAGGGATTCCGGCGATATTTTCTTGTGCACTTAACAGCAGGGGCCACAGTTCTCCCATGAATTCTCTAGCATTCTTCCCATTCAAAAATCCAGTCAGGTTGATTTGCATCATTTTGGAATCTGGGTTCTGCAAAAAGACATGACAGGAAGAAAAACAGGTTACTTTGAAACTAACCAACCTATCTGAAATTCATTTAAATTAGTATTTAAGTCTACCATAAGGGGCTTAGGTACATATATATGCCCTACTATTGTAAATAGTTTTCCCTAGTTGCTCCTTGGTAATATAATTTCTAGATAATCCAATTCTCCCTCACTGAACCAAAAGCATTAGAGCAGCCTTTGTGGATTTCCTAAGTATTTAGACTGTATGGCTGTTAGTGGGCTTATGCATTTATCAACTTTAAAAACAATTATGGAACATCTATAAATTCTTGCATTTACTAACAGTATTTGCTTGGCTGGAAAACTTGCCCCAACAAGAAGTTGAAAACGTACATAAACACTTCTCTTTACACTACAGGCAACTTTCTATAAACTATCTAATATCTAATGCTCAGTTATAAGAACTAACGAGTTAAGCATGCACTCTGTAACATCTGAAGACTAAGCTAGAAGCCTGACTACTGTACTTGACAGCCTGTTACTAACAATGCCACAGATGCTCAACTGTCCACAAAACTAAGTCAAGATTTCTAAAAGTAATTTGGGTTTTTAAACACTAGATTCTGTTGGTCAAGCAACAAGGTCCGTATAACAAGCACAGCTCAATAGCACAAAGCAAGTACAGATTCCAGGTGTCTTCAGTTTCTTCTTGGAACCTTGGGGGTTTGGAATCGCCAAGTCCCCTGTAGAGAAAGATGTTCCCTTGGCTTGCTTCCGACTCCCTACTGCAACTCAACCACCTTGAGTTTAATGTTATATCATTTATCTAAATTGCAAAAGACGAACAAGCAATAATGAGTACACAACCACAAAAAAAGAAAAGATTGTTTAAAAAGCTCTACACTTTAATCTCATGCTCACTACAGGGGAATACTACCAGGTATTTAGGTTTTAAAGTTCACTAAAATTCAAGTCAGTAAAGCATTTCTCTAATAAAATTTACTAATAAGCATTTAAAAAACATTCTCCCATGTTTCTGGTCTCTAAAGGAAATAAATAAATATACTTAAATATAAGGTCCTTTCTTAAAATTAAGTCTTAAAAAACATTCAAAGCAAAATAATTACCACATTGTTTTAAAAATGAAATACCTTATCGTTTGGAATGATAACTGTTCTGTCAAAATTCAAGCATGAACTCTTGGGAAGAGGAATAATGTAAAAGTAAATTCTCATCAGTATATTTACCAAAAGGTTTTATGGTACGGCTTTACTGTCCTTTGGGTGCCATGACAAAATAGCAAACTATGTTATAACAGAAATAATTTTAAACAGTTATATTATCTTGTATTATTTCATATTGGAAGATAGAAACAATTATGCTAACTGGCTTTTATAGGACTGTCAATTCATCTACCTGAAATTTTAACTACAACGTAAATAAAATCCTGTGCCTTAATTCTAACTGGTAACCAGTTGACTTGCAACTATAACTAAAGTCTTCAGTTCTTTTAAAACCAACATCCAATCAAATCAGATCGCCCCTCATGCTTCAAATAAATGTCCACCTCAAAATGCCACTTTAAAGAGCAGTATACAGCTTTACCAATTGCTCTTGTTTGTGTTTTTGTTGTTGTTGTTGTTCGGCCACTTTACACAACTCACCTCCAAACACACACTGCGTCATCAAGGGAGTTGGGTCAGAGCGACATTGGGACACTCACTCTGCTGTGACCTAATAAGGTGATGGTGCTATACTTCAGACGCAAGGAATAACTTCCATTTTGGTTCAGGCCTTTTAAATCATAAATCACATTATCATTAGAAAATTGCTGTCAAAGTAACTTAACATGTAACAGCAAAATTACAAACAGTAAGTTTGATTTTTCACCTGTGTAGCTTTCAAAACTATGCACCTTCACTAGACCTCCAGCCTTAACAGTTGTTTTACAAAGTGAATTCTTCTCACAACAAACATTGTACAATAACCCTTCTATATTTGTATTCCACAGAAAACCTGAGTTTCCACAGATTCACAAATCATGTCATATATTCAGAAGTAAGAGCCATCTGTATATTATACCTTCACTTCCAGCTGGTTGAATATAAACTCAATGACAACATCATCTTCGAATCCAAGGATCTCAGTTACTCTTTTTGTTATCCAAGGCTTTATGACCTCCAAATTGACTTTGCTCATGTCCACCTGATGAAACATGCAAACCAGTAAGTACAAGTTCACTGCAGTAAGAGCTTAGTTACTTTGTCTAAATGTTTCCTTTAGCTTATGCACATTAAAAAAAACTTATCTAACATGCTCAATCTTTGGTTGTACTGTATATGTGGTGGCTAAAGGGTGGCAAATTGTAATTTTTTTTCTGCACAAATATAATAATTCATCTCCCAACCCTTAAAATGCAACAACTGCAACAGTCCCACCTAGAATACCTTTTTCTCTAGGCATTCTGCGAATTTCAGCTGCTTGAGGAGTTTCTTCTGTTTGTTGCTGAACCGATTATCCTGCTCCGCACTTGTTCCCTGCAGGAAACAAACACATGGCCTAAGAATACAAGATGAAACTTTTCCTGCTTCAGTTAAAAAACAGTGCACATGGGAAGGGGTCAGAGGCCAACTTTGGAGTGTGAGTTCTCTCCTTCCTACATGTGGGCCCCAGAGATGGGATTCGGTTAATCAAGTTTGGCAGCAGGTGCCTTTTCCCACTGAGCCATTTTGCCAGCCTTTTCTAAGAAAAATAAAATTACAACGAAAAACTTAGCTTCATCCATTAGCCCAGGCTAGCTCTAAAACAATCTTCCTGTCTCAGTTTCCCAAGTGGCAGCCTGAATCACCATACTGTTGATTTTTAGTTAGTTATATTTGCTCCCCTTGCCAGCTCTTACATACAATGATCTCTCTGTGCAGCACTGGCTGACCTGGAACTAGACCAGGATGGCCTCTAGCTCACAGATCCACTGGCTTGGCAGCTGCTAGGATTGAAGGCATGTGCCACTAACATAGACCAATCCCTTCGCCTTTAGGGTGTGTGTCTCTGTCCCCACTTCTTCATTTGCTCCTTTTACCACATGACAATGCTTTCTAGTTTTCTGAGATTTAAAAGAAAATGTCTGTTTATGTCTTGCCTACATTATGTCTGAGCCATCTATCCAGAACCCAAAGTAAAATTCTTTAATAGCAAACAAAGGTTGCAACAACTTTTACAGTCAAAATAATTGAGTAGAAACACAGTAACTAATATTCAGATAGAAAATGTACATTCAAACCAAAAAGGCAAGAAAGAAACAAGAGACAAAAACAAAACAACAACAACAACAAAAAAAAAACAAACAAAAAAAGAAAATGTACACTCTTTTCTAAATGTAGCTGACACAAAGTGTCTACATTTTAATATTAAAAAATATGCATTCTTGCTGGGCAGTGGTGGCACACTTGGGAGGCAGAGACAGGCTGATTTCTGAGTTCCAAGCCAGCCTGGTCTACAAGTGAGTTCCAGGACAGCCAGGGCTATACAGAGACCCTGTCTCGAAAAAACCAAAACAAACAAACAAAACATACATTCTTTTTATTTATTATTATTATTATTATTATTATTATTATTATTTTATTTTTTATTTTTTTGGTTTTTCAAGACAGGGTTTCTCTATGTAGCCCCGGCTGTCCTGGAACTCAGAAATCCTCCTGCCTCTGCCTCCCGAGTGCTGGGATTAAAGGCGTGCGCCACCACACCAGGCCAAAACATACATTCTTAAGTCAAATACAACAATAGTCAGAGCAAGATACCCTCTCCACAATGTTAACTTTGACACATATACTTTCTTTGCAGGTGTTTAAATGAGAAAACTGATACATTTCAAGTTTTCATCCTCTCCTAAATGTAGCACAGTAAGATTATTCTGTTTAGCTTGCCACAACTTAAGAATGCGAAGAGACCGAAGAATGAAGATTGCAGCAAGTTCCAGTGTGGCCTGGCCTTGTAGACACACCAAGTTCCAGTCAACATAGCAAAACAATTCACTATCAAAGGACAGAAACTGGAGGATGGGGGACACCTCAGTGGCAGTGTTTACCCAGCATGCAGGAAGCCCTGGATTTAATCCTAGTACTACATAAACCAGGTATAGCAGTACTTGTAATCTGAGTCCTAGGGATTTGAAAGGTTAAAAGTTCAAGGTCATTTTTGACTCCACAGCTTGAGAGAGACACAGGAAACCCAGTGTGTTGGAGGGGGTGCATGCCAAGAACCAAAAAATGTGGTGCACAAATATAATCCAATAATATGGGCGTTTGAGGAAGACAAGGTATCTTAAACTACATACTAAGCTCAGGTCTCTAATTCTGTCTCAGAAAGGAAAATGGATGGGGGAGGATGAAGGGATGGAGAGAAAGGGGGAGATGGAGAAGAGAAAGAGGAGCAGAGAAAGAAGGAAGAAAGAAAATGTGAATTAATGAATTTAAAGCCAGGTGAGAAGGTTAAGACAAGAAGAAAGGATTAGGGGTTCTTGCAGGGCTGGTGAGATGGCTCAGAAGTTAAGAGCACTGACTGCTCTTCCAAAGGTCCTGAGTTCAAATCTCAGCAACTACATGGTGGCTCACAAACATCTGTAATGAGATATGACGCTTTCTTCTGGTGTCCGAAGACAGCTACAGTGTACTTACATATAATAATAAATCTTAACAAAACAAAACAAAACAAGACAAACTTGCAAATCCTAGGCCAGCCTGGACTACAACAAAACCCTACCCGGGGGAACAAACAACAGTTTTTAAGTAAATGAAAAACAAAACTTCCCCAAAGGACTCATCAGAACAGCACCACATCAGTTTTCGTTCATTTCATCCGTCCTCCTGGCTCAATTAAACTGGAAGGAACTGGCTCTGACTTGAAATCTACAGATTAGTTTTTGGACTAGCTACATTCCCTTGAAAACATCTGTTTGGTCTGAGAATAGCAGAGGAACAAGAGCACTCAGCTAGCATGCACAACACACGGTGAGATTCCCAGGGCTCTATCAGCAGCAAAAAGTTTTGGGTTAGGTGTGGTGTCCAAAACCTCTAACGGCAGCACTCAGGAGGCAGAGGCAGGAAGGGCTCCGTGAGTTGCAGGCCAGACTACCCAACGGCTAGGGCTTCAGAGTGAGACCCTGTCTCAAAACTATGTTTTGAGAAGGAAAAGAGAAAACAAAACAAAACAACAATAACAAAAAACCCTGTAATAATGTATCAGTTCTGCTACTACTCCACCGTATGTCCTGAGAACACACAACCTAATCTCTGAGGATGTTTATGTCAAATTAGTGGCAATGAAGCAAAAAATAAAGATGGATGTCTGAGGTGATAAGGTATGCCAATTACCCTCATTTGATTATTACATAGCATAACCATTAGATGCCAGTGAAAAGATCAAACCTATTCATGTCACCTGGAAAGAGACCCAGAAAGGCTGTAACTGAGTGGCAGAGCTTGGCGAACATATACAAAAGCCTGGTGCATGGGCCCTAATACTAAGGCATACACCTTTAGAGATAGGCCATCTCTAAAGAGTTCAAAGCCAGACAGGCGCGGTGGCGCACACCTTTAATCCCAGCACTTGGGAGGCAGGGGCAGGATTTCTGAATTTCAAGGCCAGCCTGGTCTACAGAATGAGTTCTAGGACAGCCAGGGCTACACAGAGAAACCCTGTCTCAAAATAAATAAATAAATAAAATTAATAAATAAATAAAAGGGGGATGGGGGTTCAAAGCCGGGCTGGCGAGAGGTCCTGAGTTCAAATCCCAGCAACCACATGGTGACTCACAATCACCTGCAATGAGATCTGACGCCCTCTTCTGGTGTGTCTGAAGACAGCAACAGTGTACTTAATAATAATAAATAAATCTTTGGGCCTGAGTGAGGTTGACCAGAGCGAGTAGAGGTCCTAAAATTCAATTCCCAACAACCACATGAAGGCTCACAACCATCTGTACAGCTACAGTATACTCATATACATAAAATAAATAATTAAAAAAAAAAAAAGAGTTCAAAAGCTGGCCTGGTCTGCTTTTGATCTTATCAACCACATCTTCAAAAAAAAAAAAGAGAAGAGAAATTTACCTTGCAAGGCTGTTCAGCAAATGCTACCACCAATTCCAGTCAGAATCAGATTGTACTAGGTAACTGATCTAAAATTCCCTCCCCCCACTCTATTCTCCCCCCTTTTGATTTTTTGAGACGGGTTCTATGTAGCCCTATCTGTCCTGGAACTCACTCTGTAGACCAGGCTGGCCTCAAACTCAGAGATCTGCCTGCCTCTGCCTCCCCTCCCAGAGTGTTGGGATTAAAGGCATGTGCCGCTGCCTGGCAAGTTTTTCTAACTCAGAGTGTAAATACTTCCGACTCCCCCACTTTGCCAGTGTGTAGCATATGTCTGAAATTCTAGTACTGAGAGGTCAAGGCAAGACTCTAGGTCCAAGGCCGGTTTGGGTTAGAAAACCCAGTTTCAAAACACTTCAACTGCCCCTGCCCCCAAGACCCAACCCAAGGACAACTAAACTACTCTATTTAGGTAAGTGTAAAAAAAATATTTTAAAAAATGGGTTATTTTCCAGATTCTGTTCTTTTCAAAGGACAACTTCGCCTGAAAATTGAAATATTGCTTTGTTTTCTTTCTTCAATCTCCTTTCCACTAGAAATAACTGACAAGGCTGGCCAGGGTGCAAGTCTTCATTCAACCCCAGCATTCGGGAGGCAGAGGCAGACAGATCTCTGAGTTCAAGGCTTGCCTGGCCTACAGACTACAGAGTTCCAGGATGGCCAAGGCTACGCACATAAACTACTTCCTGAAAAAGCAAAACAAAAACTGAAGGGGGGAAAAAAATAAAAAGAAAAGAAATAATCGACAAGTGAAAGAAACCTTCGGCTGTTTTTAAGTGTAACGGTGTCATAAGAAATAAGTCTTGACTACAAAGGTTAAGTGCCTAGTTTGAGTGAGTTCCAGGACAGCCAGGGCTATACAGAGAAACCCTGTCTCGAAAAACCAAAAAAAAAAAAAAAAAAAAAAAGTGCTTAGTTTGTAGTGCAAACATCTGGGATGCTGGAGATAGACCCCAGTGTCTTGTTCATACATACAAGAGGCATCTTTATTATCTCCCTCCTCCTTCCAATTTTTTCTTAAAAAATGCACACAAACTGTAAACTATATGCTCGATCCAGGGAATGCAAAACTCTAAGCGGTATGACAGAGAGCTGGGACCTGGACTTTTACAAGGTTCTACTCTGCATTACGAGAATCAGCGACCCCTAAAGGGTTCGAAGTTACTTTTAATCCCACAAGTGTCTGTTCCCATTCATCTAGATTTCGACCCGTAGCTGCTTTCCTTCCAGAGTGGACCTAATAAACTGCCTTAGTGTGTGGGATATGTGTATCCACTCTAAGGTAACGTCCCCTACCTGGACATGGGCCGCTGGGAAAGGGTGCTAGCGAAGAGCGGGAAGCGCGACGGAGTCACAACCGTAATCTGCCTCCACCCTCGCACACCCGGTTCACTCCAAAAGCCTCCGATTCAAATGTTCCAACTACAAATTATCTAAGCTCCCCTCCCCGGAGAAGAGCTATCAAATTGGGCGGGAGCGTTCACGAACTCTGACCCTGCGCCGCCGCGAAAGCTTAAGACCCAGAGGGTGGACGCTGTACGTCGGGGTTTTTTTTTTTTTGGGGGGGGTGAGTGTACCCGCTTTCTCCCAAGCTGCCGCTAAATAAAATAAAATAAAAGGCCCCTCTCCTCAAACACCTCTCTCAGGATGTAGCCCCAAACTGTACAACCGGTACCCCGCAGCCGCCCCACGATTCCCACCGGCCTCCCCCCCTAATGACTTCCTCCTTGGGGCTCCGCTAGGCCCCGAGCCCCGGCGGCCGGCGCGGCGGGCGGCCTGCAGGGCCTCGCCAGGCGGCCGGTGAGGTTCGGCTCCAGCCCATTCCCGCCGCCATTTTCCGGCCACCGCCACCGCCGCGTGGGGGGGGGGGACGATCCCGGAGGAGGCGACTGCGCAGAGGCGCACCGGTCTCGGCCGCAACGCCGAGGCCGGGGGGAACGCTGCCCACGAACCCCCCTCGGGGTCCCGAAGGCCTCCCTCCACGGGCCGTCCCGACCCGGATTTTGAGCGCTCCTCCCCCCCACACCCCCGTCGGGTCTCACAAACGAGCCCCTCGCCTCTCCCCGGAGCCCCGCGCTCCGACTTACGCGGAAGAATCCCGCGTCCATCTTGCCGCCTCGCTCGGAGATGCTCCCTATCCCAGCGTGCACCGCGCCGCCGCGACGGAGGGCGGGACCGGCAGAAGGGAGCCCAGCGCCGGGAGGCTGCGCGCGCCGCCGCCCCCGCTCCCGCCCCTCCCTCCGGCGGGCCTGCGGCGGCGCCTGCTCGGTGCGCCACGACGACGACACGCATGCGCCAGCGCACCAGGGCGGCAGCCTTTCGCTAGGAGGGGAGGCGAGCGGGGCGCCTGGAACCAATGGGAGGAGGAGGGCGAATCCTTGGGTCGCCCCACCCTGCCGATTTTTTTTTTTTTTTTTTTTGGTGGCGCATGATCAGCGGTGTTCGCGCGACTTGAGTTGATCCTTCCTTTGATCCGTAGTGGGAAGATGCGG
>NC_034595.1:86326147-86399178 GCF_900095145.1 Mus pahari
GGGTTTCTCTGTATAGCTCTGGCTGTCCTGGAACTCACTCTGTAGACCAGGCTGGCCTCGAACTCAGAAATCCACCTGCCTCTGCCTCCCGAGTGGTGGGATTACATGCGTGTGCCACCACGCCCGACTTATAGTGGTTTTTCAAATATTATTTATTTTTGTGTATATGGGTCTGTTATCTGCATATTTGTCTGTATGCTACATGCGTGCAGTGTCCAAGAAGGACAGAATAGAGCATTGAATCTCCTGGAACTGGAGTTACAAACTGTTATTAGTCACCATGTGGGTGCTGGGAACTGAACCTGGGTCCTCTATAAAAGTATCAAATGCTCAATGGTCCTAACCACTGAACCATCTGTTCCTTCCTTCCTGTTCCTCCCTCCCTCCCTCCCTCCCTCCCCACCCCCCCTCTCACTCTTTCTCTGCCACAGGGTCTCACTATGTAACTCTGACTGTCCTGGAACTCACTATTAGACCTTGCTAGCCTAAACAGGAGAGACCCGCCCGCCTCTGCTCCAGAATGCTGGAGTTACAGTGGTGAACCACCGCTGCCAGTCAAGTCTTTAATACTGGTCTTTTGGCTTAATGTCTGGGGTCTGCCTTCAGGGTTGATGTCTCATCTCACCCATTGTCAGTGATTTTCCAAGATCTGGAACCTGTCACATTCAACTAAAAACCCTGCTGTGGCTTTCTCTTGTCCTCCAGATGAAGCCAAGACTGCTCCCTGTGACAAAGCCCTTTATGATTCTGTGTATGACCTTCTCCATCTTCACTCCACAGGCAAGGTCTTCCTCTTCACATTCCTCAGAGCCTTAGGCTGCAACACTTGAGCTATATCCCCAGCCACTTCCCCCATCCCTGCCAACCCCTGACATTTAACCTGAAGCTGTTCTAAACTGTAGACATTTGACCAATTGCAAACAGGTTAGACTTGAAATGTCAGTTTTTTAGCCTGTAAATCTATAAGCCTACAGTGACTAAGAAGTCACGAACATGGAGCTCCAGGCTGGCCAATGTTACTCAGTGAGTCCTTGTCTCACACAAAGAAAACGCCCCTCAGACATCATTTCTGTAAAGCCTTTTCCAGCAAGCCTTTCTAAAGTAGTGGATGCCCTCTCCCACATCCCTTACTGGCCATTGTTATTTTATTTACATTTATACATTTACTGTCTTCTCCCTGTATTTCTTTGAATTTTCCTTGTGCTTCAGTATGTGTAGCCAGGCAAGCATTCTACCATCTTAAACTGAGATAGGGTTTCATCTTCAGCCCCTCTTTTTAAATGTTTGCTTTGAGCCAGGTGTAGTGATGCACGCCTTTATTCCTAGCACTTGGAGGCAGAGGCAGGTGAACCTTCGATCATTTGAGATCAGCCAGACTATGTAGAGAGACCCTGTCTAAAGTTAATTAAGTTTGCTTATGAGTTGGGGTGACAGAGTTGCTCCGATGGACCAAACTTGCTTTTTTATTTTTATTTTTATTTATTTTTAGGCTCTAGGCTAGCACCCCACGTCTGGACTGGCCCACCCCATATCTGGACTGGCCCACCGGTCTACCTGCAGTCCCTCCTTCCTGTGTGGGTCTTGGGATATAGCTCAGTGGTAGAGTGCTTGCCCTAGATTCGATTCACAACACCATAAGTAAAAGTAAAAAGGTTCTGTGGGCATCAGCAAGGGTCACACATAACTGATTGTCCCCAAACTTAAGACAATAAATTATCATCTCGAAGTCTCTGTGGGTCAGGAGCCCGGAGTTGCTTAGGTGAATGGCTCTGGCTCAGGTCTCTCAGGATATTGGGTTTGATCCACACACGGCTGCTGGCAAGCGCCCCCAGCTCTTTGCCCCAGTATGCTGTTCCTGGGTTATTTCCTGACGATGCCCCATGGTTTTCCTCCAGAGCAGGTGCTCCAAACATGGGCACAAGCATGAAAGAATCTCAAAAGACACAGAGGACAGTTTCACAATATCCTATTAGTTACAGTGACCTAGCAGAGGAGAGCCAACCACGGGACACAAGCCTGTGATCACAGCCTCGTGGAAGACCCAGGTAGGAGGGTTATGAGGTACAGGCTGGCCTGGACAATCTAGAGACTGCCATGAAATAAAGTAAAAAGAGGTAGGGATGTGGTTGCAAGGTCTTGACAATAGTTCCTTCTACTGTGTGACAGACCATCCCCTCAGGACATACTCTGTCCCCTTAGTTTGAGTTCACTTGTCCCTCCTGGGTGGTGGTGGTGACAGGTTCACTTACTGCCAACACTCACAAGGCAGAGGCATGAACTCTTGAGTTCAAGGCCAGCTTGAACAAAGCTCTACAAAGCTGGGGTATGGCTTCAAGCTGGAGGTTCAGCAGGTTCAGTTATGTGCATGTTTTCCTGAGGACCCAGGTTTCTTTTCTTGCACCCACATCTGGTGGCACACAATCACCTAGCCTCCGTGGCATCTGCATACACATGGTGGGAATAAACTCACTCAAGCACACAGACATACACATAAGTAAGAATCAATTTTTTAGGGCTGGAGAGATGGTTAAGAGTGCTGACTGCTCTTCCAGAGGTCATGAGTTTAAGTCCCAGCAACCACATGCATGGTGGCTCACAATCACTCGCAATGAGATCTGATGCCCGCTTCTGATGCGTCTGAAGACAGCTACAGTGTAAATAAATCTTAAAAAAAAAAAAAAAATCTATTAGCCAAGTATGATGGCGCATGCCTTTAATCCCAGCACTCTGGGATCTCTGAGTTCGAGGCCAGCCTGGTCTACAGAGTGAGCTCCAGGACAGCCAGGGCTACACAGAGAAACCCTGTCTCAAAAAAAAAAAACCAAACAAAGAAAGAAAAAACTAAACAAACAAACAAACAAAAAACCCAAACCAAACAAAACAAAAAAAAAAGGCTAGAGACAGAAACAACTTAGTGGCAGAGTGTTTGCCTAGCATATCTAAGGCCCTTACTTCAATCCTCATGTGTACAGAAAAAAATGGGAAAAAATTTTTTTAAAGATTTATTTATTATATGTAAGTACACTATAGCTGTCTTCAGACACTCCAGAAGAGGGAGTAAGATCTTGTTACTGATGGTTGTGAGCCACCATGTGGTTGCTGGGATTTGAACTCTGCACCTTTGGAAGAGCAGTCGGGTGCATCTTACCTGCTGAGCCATCTCACCAGCCTGGGAAAATTTTTTTTAAAAAACCCAGAACCTACCACAGCTGCCTAGCTCTGGGAGTTTGGGTACCTGCTGAGAAGCCGGGTAATGGGCCAAGTTCAATCATAGAGCCAGAACCCATATGGTGGAAAGAGAGGATGAACTCCAGCAAGTTGTCTTCTGACCCACACACACATCGCATATACACACAACATACAAATAATAAGTAAATATACTATTAATAAAAAATTGGGGAAAAAAACATGAAAACAACCTGCAAGTAAATACCAGAGTCACTAGATGGCGCTCTTCCCTCTGGGGATATTGGGCCTCTGCGCAGGTAGAGCTTGTTATTAGAAATGAGTGGTTGGATCCTTGTGTGCTGGGACCTTGCTGTGTTCTTAAAGGGATGCGAAAGAAATGTAAGGCCCAGGAGTTTACAGGGCAGCTGGGAGGATGTAACAACAGACACCAAAGAAAATGTAACAATGTTTCTTGCTTTTCTGTCCCTTAAAGATTTCCACAGATATTTCAGTCAGACAGTTTGCATATGTCTTTTGTTTGTTGGTCTGTTTTTGTTTTGTTTCGTTTTGTTTTGAGACAAGATTACATATAGTCCAGGCTAGCCTCTTAATTGTTCTCTTTGCTTAGGATGACCCTAAGCAAAGATTCTTCTGTTCTCTGCTTCACATATGCTAAGATTACAGGCACGTACCCAGTTGTGCCATATCTATCTGTCTATCTTTCTTTCTTTCTTTCTTTTTGTTTTTTGTTTTGTTTTTTGTTTGTTTGTTTGTTTTTCGAGACAGGGTTTCTTTGTGTAGCCGTAGCCCTGGCTGTCCTGGAACTCACTCTGTAGACCAGGCTGGCCTCAAACTCAGAAATCTGCCTGTCTCTGCCCAGCTCAGCCCTTATATTAAGAAATATTAGCTGGGCATGGTGGCGCACACCTTTAATCCCAGCACTGGGGTGGCAGAATCAGGCAGATCTCTGAGTTTGAAGCCAGCCTGGGTCTACATATCGAGTTCCAGGCCAACTAAGGATGTCCGTATGCTGAAACCCCTTTTCAGTAATAAACAAGGGCTGGAAAAGCAAGAAGAACACCAGTAGGTGGGGGAATTGGGAGATATGTCAAGAATTCTCTCCTCCAGTCTGTGTATTCTCTCTTCTCTCCTTCCATCTTCCCTACCTTCCTCCCCACTGCTCTCTTTCCCTCCCTCTGTCCACTCTTCTTGACCCCTCTTTACCCCAACTCTCTTTTTTTGAGGCAGGAGCTCACTGAAATCCACCTGCCTCTTCATTTGCCGTTACACCCAGTCGGATGTATCTTTTCTATAGTATCTCATAACAGCAATTACAGGTTAGCTAGCATGTGCTATCCAGNTTTAGGTTAATCTTTTTAAATACACTAGCCAGAGCCAGGCATGGTAACCTCCAGCATTGGGAAAGTCGAGGCAAGAGTATCAGGGGTTCAAAGTCATTCTTGATATATACCAAGTTTGAAGTCAGTCTAAGTTATGTGAGGCTCTAGGTCAAAGCTCAGTGGAAAGCCCAGAGAAAAGGCTCAGTGCTAAGTTACTCTTGAACTGCTCTTACAGAGGGTCTGACCGGGCTTGGTTCTCAGAACCCATTCTGAGCAGTTCACGACTGCCTGTAACTCTATCCCAGGGGCATCCAATGCCTCTGGCCTCTGCAGACACTCATGTACACATACCCACACATGGACAGACCCGTAATTAAAAGCAGTTTGAAAAATTAAAAATAGGTAAATGAATAAATAACTAATTTGGACACACTAATAACATTGTTGTAATGGGCTGGATTCCTGACCCTCCCCTTCGCAGGTAAAATCTCCTACCTATTCAAACTAGCGAGGCTGTACTGGCTAGTTTTGTGTCAACTTGACACAGGCTGAAGTTATCACAGAGNGATGGTTGTGAGCCACCATGTGGTTGCTGGGATTTGAACTCTGCACCTTTGGAAGAGCAGTCGGGTGCATCTTACCTGCTGAGCCATCTCACCAGCCTGGGAAAATTTTTTTTAAAAAACCCAGAACCTACCACAGCTGCCTAGCTCTGGGAGTTTGGGTACCTGCTGAGAAGCCGGGTAATGGGCCAAGTTCAATCATAGAGCCAGAACCCATATGGTGGAAAGAGAGGATGAACTCCAGCAAGTTGTCTTCTGACCCACACACACATCGCATATACACACAACATACAAATAATAAGTAAATATACTATTAATAAAAAATTGGGGAAAAAAACATGAAAACAACCTGCAAGTAAATACCAGAGTCACTAGATGGCGCTCTTCCCTCTGGGGATATTGGGCCTCTGCGCAGGTAGAGCTTGTTATTAGAAATGAGTGGTTGGATCCTTGTGTGCTGGGACCTTGCTGTGTTCTTAAAGGGATGCGAAAGAAATGTAAGGCCCAGGAGTTTACAGGGCAGCTGGGAGGATGTAACAACAGACACCAAAGAAAATGTAACAATGTTTCTTGCTTTTCTGTCCCTTAAAGATTTCCACAGATATTTCAGTCAGACAGTTTGCATATGTCTTTTGTTTGTTGGTCTGTTTTTGTTTTGTTTCGTTTTGTTTTGAGACAAGATTACATATAGTCCAGGCTAGCCTCTTAATTGTTCTCTTTGCTTAGGATGACCCTAAGCAAAGATTCTTCTGTTCTCTGCTTCACATATGCTAAGATTACAGGCACGTACCCAGTTGTGCCATATCTATCTGTCTATCTTTCTTTCTTTCTTTCTTTTTGTTTTTTGTTTTGTTTTTTGTTTGTTTGTTTGTTTTTCGAGACAGGGTTTCTTTGTGTAGCCGTAGCCCTGGCTGTCCTGGAACTCACTCTGTAGACCAGGCTGGCCTCAAACTCAGAAATCTGCCTGTCTCTGCCCAGCTCAGCCCTTATATTAAGAAATATTAGCTGGGCATGGTGGCGCACACCTTTAATCCCAGCACTGGGGTGGCAGAATCAGGCAGATCTCTGAGTTTGAAGCCAGCCTGGGTCTACATATCGAGTTCCAGGCCAACTAAGGATGTCCGTATGCTGAAACCCCTTTTCAGTAATAAACAAGGGCTGGAAAAGCAAGAAGAACACCAGTAGGTGGGGGAATTGGGAGATATGTCAAGAATTCTCTCCTCCAGTCTGTGTATTCTCTCTTCTCTCCTTCCATCTTCCCTACCTTCCTCCCCACTGCTCTCTTTCCCTCCCTCTGTCCACTCTTCTTGACCCCTCTTTACCCCAACTCTCTTTTTTTGAGGCAGGAGCTCACTGAAATCCACCTGCCTCTTCATTTGCCGTTACACCCAGTCGGATGTATCTTTTCTATAGTATCTCATAACAGCAATTACAGGTTAGCTAGCATGTGCTATCCAGNTTTAGGTTAATCTTTTTAAATACACTAGCCAGAGCCAGGCATGGTAACCTCCAGCATTGGGAAAGTCGAGGCAAGAGTATCAGGGGTTCAAAGTCATTCTTGATATATACCAAGTTTGAAGTCAGTCTAAGTTATGTGAGGCTCTAGGTCAAAGCTCAGTGGAAAGCCCAGAGAAAAGGCTCAGTGCTAAGTTACTCTTGAACTGCTCTTACAGAGGGTCTGACCGGGCTTGGTTCTCAGAACCCATTCTGAGCAGTTCACGACTGCCTGTAACTCTATCCCAGGGGCATCCAATGCCTCTGGCCTCTGCAGACACTCATGTACACATACCCACACATGGACAGACCCGTAATTAAAAGCAGTTTGAAAAATTAAAAATAGGTAAATGAATAAATAACTAATTTGGACACACTAATAACATTGTTGTAATGGGCTGGATTCCTGACCCTCCCCTTCGCAGGTAAAATCTCCTACCTATTCAAACTAGCGAGGCTGTACTGGCTAGTTTTGTGTCAACTTGACACAGGCTGAAGTTATCACAGAGCAAGGAACTTCAGTTGGAGAAATGCCTCCATGAGATCCAGCTGTAAAGCATTTTCTCAGTTAGTGTTCAAGGGGGGAGGTCCCCTTGTGGGTGGTGCCATCTCTGGGCTGTAGTCTTGGTTCTATAAGAGAGCAAGCTGAGCAAGCCAAGGGAAGCAAACCAGTAAAGAACATCCCTCTTGGGAGGCAGAGACAGGCAGATTTCTGAGTTCGAGGCCAGCCTGGTCTACAGAGTGAGTTCCAGGACAGTCAGGGAAACCCTGTCTCGAAAAAAAGAAAAGAACATCCCTCTGTAGCCTCTGCATCAGTTCCTGCTTCCTGACCTGCTTGAGTTCCAGTCCTGACTTCCTTGGTGATGAACAGCAATGTGGAAGTGTAAGCTGAATAAACCCTTTTCTCCCTAACTTGCTTCTTTTTTTGTTTGTTTGTTTGTTTTTTTCGAGACAGGGTTTCTCGGTGTAGCCTTGGCTGTCCTAGAACTCACTCTGTAGACCAGGCTGGCCTCGAACTCAAAAGTCCGCCTGCCTCTGCCTCCCGAGAGCTGGAATTAAAGGCATGTGCTACCATGCCCGGCCCCAACTTCCTTCTTGGTCATGATGTTTGTGCAGGAATAGAAACCCAGACGAAGACACTAGGCCTGAAATTCTTTTATGTCTCTGAGCCACAAATGCTGGTTTGACCTCCTTAGACCCCCAAAGATTAGGGAACTCCTCAAGCTGCAGGGAGTGACCATGTGCAGCTGTGTCTTTATCCCTTCACCATTGACAGGTCCCATATCTTGTTAGCAGTGGCAGCTGTAAACCATCAGGGACTCACATCTCTGAGTTCATTTAAAAGTGGACCACTGTGCTTACCACGTGTGGGGAGCCGTCCTCACAATCTCCATGGCAAGACGGCGCTGGCATCCGGTGTTCTAACTGGTAAACAAGCGGTCTGCGCATGTGCCGGGTAAATTTCCATCCCTTGCGCCCTGCCTGTCCCGTGGCGTCATCTGGGCTGATAGTGAGCAGCCAACCAGGGAGCTACACGTCATAGGCGGAGAACATTTCCTATATAAGGGAGAGGGTTTTTCACCTCGGGGTCTCCGCTTTCCTGTAGCTTATGCTTTGCCTCTCGAGATGCATTAAAGCTTTACTGCAGAAGGATCCTGATGTGTCGCGTCTTTCTTGCTGGCGAGAAGGTAGCGTGTTACAACCACGCTGGTATTTTTCTTTTTCTTTTTCTCTTTCACATCCAAATCTTTAGCTTGTTAAGATCCTTACCACCCTGGTTTATGGGGTTAGTGGGAGGCTCAACAGGTGAAGGAGCTTGCCACCAAGTCTGGTGTCCTGAGTTCAAATCCCAGAACCCACAAGGTGGACAGTGGTCTGACTCTCTCACTGTCTTATAAATGCAGGGCTGGTTACAAATCACAAAAGGGGCCAAGTGGTGCCTTTAATTCTGAAAGGAATGGAGTGGCCCGAGGGGTCCTTATCCAGGCCTTAGGGCCTTGGAAACGGCCGGTGGTCTATCTATCAAAGAAACTGGATCCCGTGGCTAGCGGATGGCCTTCCTGCCTATGTGCAATAGCAGCCACGGCTGTGCTAGTGAAGGATGCTGACAAACTGACCATGGGCCAGAACGTTACCATAGTGGCCCCACACTCTCTTGAGAGCATCATCAGGCAACCACCAGACCGCTGGATGACCAACACCCACCCGGATGACACATTACCAAAGTTTCCTGCTGACAGAACGAATAAGTTTTGCATCCCCTGCCAGTCTTAATTCCACTACCTTATTACCTGAGGCTGATGGAGCCCCAGTACATAAGTGTGAAGAAGTGCTGGTGGAGGAAACTGGAGTCCGGCCAGACCTCACGGACCAACCCTGGCCAGAGGCAATGACTTGGTTCATAGACAGAAGCAGTTTTGTGGTAGAAGGTAAGTGGAGGGCAGGGGCAGCGGTGGTGGATGGGAAATCTGTCATATGGGCTAGCAGTCTACCTGAGGGCACGTCAGCCCAGAGAGCAGAACTCATTGCATTAATTCAAGCCTTGAGGCTAGCAGAAGGGAAGGCTATCAATATCTACACCGGTAGCCGGTACCCTTGTGCTCTCACCAACGTCGGGTACAGCAGGCTCCAAGAAGGAAGGCGTTTGCGAGGAGATAGGCCTGGGACTTACTGGGAAACTGACTTCACTGAGGTAAAACTAGCTTGGTATGGAAATAAATATCTTTTAGTCTTTATAGACAACTTTTCAGGATGGGTCGAGGCATTCCCCACCAAGAAAGAAACAGCTAATGTGGTGGCCAAGAAGATACTAGAAGAAATTCTTCCCTGCTTTGGGGTACCTAAGGTACTCAGGTCAGACAATGGTCCTGCCTTCATCTCCCAGGTAAGTCAGAGACTGGCCAGACAGCTGGGGATAAATTGGAAATTACATTGTGCATATCGACCCCAGAGCTCAGGACAGGTAGAAAGAATGAATAGAACATTAAAAGAGACCTTGACTAAAATGGCCCTAGAGACCAGTGGGGGCAATTGGACAGCCCTTCTCCCTTATGCTTTATTTAGAGTCTGAAACACCCCTGGGACTTTTGGTTTGACCCCTTTTGAACTGATGTATGGGGCCCCTCCGCCCATTTACATGACAATAGAAGATAAGACCAGCCCTGGTGTAACTTTCTCTTCCTCTACAAACCTTTTGACTCCGCTCAAGGCTCTTAAAATAGTGAGAAAGGAGGTTTGGGAACAGTTAAAAGAAAATTATGTTGCTGGTGACATGCAGGTGCCGCATCAATTTGAAGTAGGAGATGCTATCCTGGTGAGAAGACACCGAGCAGGGAACCTGGAGCCGAGGTGGAAAGGACCATACCTGGTGCTGCTAACAATGCCCACCGCTGTTAAAGTGGAAGGAATTCCCACTTGGGTCCACGCGTCCCACATAAAGAGAGCGCCCTCTGGAGCTGATCAAGACGCGTGGACAGTAGAAAAGACTGCTAATCCTCTTAAGTTGCGTCTGCTTCACCGGAGCAACCCCTGAAGACTTCAATCCGCACATCCCAATCCAACAAACATGGGAGGTCATTAATGGAGAAGGTGACGTGGTATGGTTAACTACCGCAACACAGCCCCCATGGACTTGGTGGCCTGACCTCACCCCTGACCTTTGTAAGTTAGCGGTAGGATCGCCTACCTGGGATCTTCCCCGACCATCATGACCTCCTCAATCCACCCTCTGAAAGACATTGTGTCCCTAACGAGATAGGGAGTACGTTAGGATGTTCAGGACAGTTTTATTGGGCCAACCTTAGAATGGCAGAGTTCTATATCTGTCCTGGCCAGGGCCAGAGCAGGAAGCTCCAACGTATGTGTGGGGGTGTATCAGACTTCTTTTGTGTGGAGTGGGGGTGTGAAACTACGGGGCAGGCTTACTGGAACCCTACTTCTTCCTGGGACCTAATTACAGTAAAAAGGGGCAGTGCTATGACTGGTCAAATGAAGGTGAGAGAAACAGTTATAAATACCTTGACAATGGGTGTGCCTTGTTCAGAAGCCCTAATGGACCTTGCAAAAGCAAATGTTGCAATCCCATACTTATAAAATTCACTGAAAAGGGGAAGCAGGTTCATCGGAGTTGGTACAAGGGAAATATTTGGGGTTTACGAATATATTCTCCTGGAAGGGATCCTGGATTGATCTTTACAATTAGGTTGACTATAGAGAAACCCTCCCCAGTACCCATAGGGCCCAATAAAGTCCTTCCTGAACAGGGCTTCCCTGTTAAGATTAAGCAACCAGTGCAACCAGCACCCCCAGTTACCGTTTTGCCAACTATAAAGGTTGTGAATGCACCCCACACTATTCCCCAGGAGGTTCCATCTGGTGTTACTACTTACCTCTCGACTGGCCAACGATTGTTTGGCCTGATTAAAGGAGCCTATTACGCCCTTAATCAGACTGATCCGGAAGCTACCACTGATTGCTGGTTGTGCCTCTCCTCAGGGCCCCCCTACTATGAAGGGATTGCTTTTAATGGGGACTTCAATATGACTACAAATCATGCTTCCTGCTCCTGGGGAATGGGGAAAAAGTTGACCTTAACTGAAGTTTCGGGGGAGAGCCCTGGTCTCTGCATAGGGAATCCCCCTCCCACTCATAAACATCTGTGTGGTCGGAGTCATCCTGTATCTAAGACAGACTCCAATTACTATTTAGTGCCAACCCCTGTTGGATGGTGGGCGTGCAACACAGGGCTCACCCCATTGTGTATCAACAAGTGTTTTTGATCCATCCCGTGATTTTTGTGTTATGATTCAGCTTTTGCCTTGTGTATATTATCACCCTCCTGGTAGCTTAGAAGAAGGATATACCAGTACTAGAATTAAGAGAGAACCAATCACCTTCACTTTGGTCATGATTATGGGTATTGGTATGATGGTAGGAACAGGGGTAGCAGCATTGGTGGAAGGAAAACAGGGAATCCAGTCCTTAAAAGATGCTGTCCATGAAGACCTAGAGATGCTAGAAAAGTCTATTAATGCATTAGAAAAATCTCTAACCTCCTTGTCAGAAGTAGTGCTACAAAATAGAAGAGGTCTTGATGTATTGTTCCTGAAAGAAGGAGGACTGTGTGCTGCCCTCAAGGAAGAGTGTTGTTTTTATGCAGACCACACAGGAGTAGTTAGGGACTCTATGTAGAAGTTAAGAGAAAGATTAGAGTGAAGAAAATGAGATCGAGAAGCCCAGCAAGGATGGTTTGAGTCATGGTATTCCCAGTCCCCATGGATGACTACTCTATTTTCTGCCTTAGCTGGACCAGTTCTTATTGTGTGCTTAATTTTGATTTTTGGTCCCTGTTTAATTAATAAGGGAATTGCTTTTATCCAGAGTAGAATAGATGCAGTAAAACTTACGGTACTCCAGGAACGCTATCAACCTATATATACATAGAAGCAGAAGAGGCGGAGACCGACTTTTAAATTCTAAGATTAGAATTTGTAAATAGAAGATGAGGGGAAAATGAAAGGAATTGAATTCAAGCAAAACAAAGAACTTATAGTCAAAAGTATAACGTGAGACAAATAGGGCAATATTAGGAACCTGAAGGCCTGAGGCAAGTCCAGCGTGTCCTGACAGGCCCNGAAGGCCTAGCTGAAGATCTTACAATAACAAGTCCAGGCATGACCAGGAGAGCCCCTTGTTTGGACATTCCTGAGGATGGGTGGCCCCAAGGATAGACATAAACACAGGAACTGTTTTGGGTTATTTTTTGATTGACTCAGTGGCCATCTGGTGGCCTGGGTCACGCTGACCCAGCCAAACAGCTGGCCCTGGCCCCTCCCTGGAATTGCTGACGCTATAACCTGTGTGTATTAGTCTACTACTTGTAATCAAGCCAATTGTGTGAAGCTGTGCCAAGTTCTCCAAAAATTCCCCCAACCCTCTTCCTATAACTCCCTATAAAAACCCCTAGCTTTGGAGCCTCGGGGTCGATTCCTTTGTCTCCTGCATGAGATGGGTATTGGCCCAGAGCTCCGCCATTAAACTGCCTCATGCTTTTACAACAAGAAGGCCTCTCGTGTTTTTTGGGATACCCTGACTCCCCTGGCATGGGTCCAACAATTCTAGCACTCAGAGGCAGAGGCAGGAGGATCTCTGTGAGTTCAAGTTCGAGGCCAGCCAGGGCAACACAGAGAAACTATCTTCTAAACAAAACAAAACAGCTGGGCAGTGGTGGCACACACCTTTAATCCCAGCACTTGGGAGGCAGAGACAGGCAGATTTCCGAGTTCGAGGCCAGCCTAGTCTACAGAGTGAGTTCCAGGACAGCCAGGAACAAGAAACAAAACAAGGGGCTGGAGAGATGGATCAGTGGTTAAGAGCACTGACTGCTTTTCCGAAGGCCATGAGTTCAAATCCCAGCAACAACATGGTGGCTCACAACCATCCGTAACAAGATCTGGTGCCTTCTTCTGGAGTGTCTGAAGACAGCTACAGTGTACTTACATATAATAAATAAATAAATCTTAAAAATAAAAAGAAACAAAACAAAAGAACACACCCTTCCCCCAAAGGAATCACAGATCACAGTTGTCTGTAACTCCAATTCTAGGAGATCCCATGCCCTCTTCTGGCCTCTACAGGTAACCAGATACATACAGACAATTTTTGCCTTTTGAGACAGGGTTTCTCTGTGTAGCCCTAGCTGTCCAGGAACTCACTTGGTAGACCAGGCTAGCCTGAACTCAAAGATCTGCCTGCCTCAGCCTCCCAGTGCTGGGATTAAGTGGAACCTAAAGGTATGTGCCACCACGCCTGGAGAGAGACTGTTAGACCCTCTGGAAGTGGAGTTATGCTGGCTGTGAGTCACCATGTGGATGTTGGGAATCAAACCTGGGTCCTCTGGAAGAGTTGCCAGTGTTCTTAACTGCTGAACCATCTCTTCCCTTCTTTTAAAAAAAAATCACTATTTATAGCCAATTTTGCATAAGTCTGTGTACTGGCTAGCTTTTTGTCAACTTGACACAGCTGGNCCAGTAAAGAACATCCCTCCATGGCTTCTGCATCAGCTCCTGCTCCCTGACCTGCTTGAGTTCCAGTCCTGCATCCTTTGGTGATCAACAGCAGTTTGGTGAAATGTAAGCCAAATAAACCCTTTCCTCCCCAACTTGCTTCTTGGTCATGACATTTGTGCAGGAATAGAAAACCTGACTAAGACAGTCTGTGAATGCAGAGCTGGCCTATAGAGGCCAGGAGAGGGCATCCAATCTCATAGGAGGTTGAGAGCTGCCTGACGGATTCTGGAAACTAAACTCCATTCTTCTGAAAGGCAAGTAAGCAGTCTTAACCACCGGACCGACCATCTCTCCAGGCCCTCCTCATCTTCCCAGCTCCCAGAGAGGGTCTTATGCTCTAGCTCAGGCTGGCCTCATATTTCCTACCCTCTGGTCTCCTCTGTATCCAAGTGGTCAGATTAAGGGCATGTTGCAGTAAGCCCAGCCTTCCTATAGACCTTCAACACCATTATTGTTGCTATCTTAAGCTCTTTGCCTGCTGACTCCAGTGTCTTCAGCGTTTGTGGATCTTGTTCTTTTGGCTTGCCTTTCTCTTCCCAGAAAGGTTACAGTTAACTGCTGTTGTTATTGTACGATTTTTAAAAATTTTTTTTAATTATATGTAAATGCAGGTGTCTATGTGTGGGCTTGTGCACATGAGTCCAATGCTCATGGAAGCAAGCAGAGGTCATTGGATCTCCTGGACCTGGTGTTATAGGCTTGTGAGCTATCTCATCGTGGGTGCTGGGCACTGAGGTCAGGTCCTCTGCAAGAGCAACAAGGACCTCTAACCACTGAGCCGTCTCTCCACTCCTGAAGTTTACTGTTTTGCTGACATCTTATGTCCGCATGCTACACTGGACATGGTAGAGAGAATGTGTAGTAAAGGCCAGAGCATCTCGTTTTCCTATGAAAGCTTTGAGTTTTATTGTAGACACTGTTAGATTACCTCAGCTTCTCTGGAAGCTTGGTCTTGATGCTCATTTGCATATCTGGAGTCTTAGAAAGAAGAGGAAGAGAAAGGGAAATACTTTTAAAGAATCACTACTACCCAGGGCTGGAGAGATGGTCTGCTGTTGGGAGCACCGACTGCTCTTCCGAAGGTCCTGAGTTCAGATCCCAGCAACCACATGGTGCCTCACAACCATCTGTAATGGGATCTGATGCCCTCTTCTGGTGTGTCTAAAGACAGTGACAGTGTGCTCATATGCATAATAGACAGATAGATAAATAAATAAATAAAAATATTCTCAAAAATCTATGAAAGGGGCTGGAGAGATGGGCCAGCAGCTGCGAGCACTTACCTGTTCCCCATGTAGAGGACCCGGTTCAGTTTCCAGCACCCACATTGTGGTTCACAACCTCCTGCAACTCCAGTTTCAGGGGCTATGTCTTCTGGCTTCTTTAGACACTGCACATAAGTGGTGTCCTTCCTTCCTTCCTTCCTTCCTTCCTTCCTTCCTTCCTTCCTTCCTTCCTTCCTTTTTCTTTCTTCTTTCTTTTTTTATTATTTTATTTTAAATTTTATTTATTTATATATATATATATATTTATTTATGTCCTATGAATGTTTTGCGTGTATGTTTGTCACATGTGTGTCTGGTCCATGTGAAGATCAGAAGAGGTCATCGTGTCCCCTGGAACAGGAGTTATAGGCAGCTGTGAGCCACTGTATGGGTGCTGAGATTTGAACCCAGGTCAGCAATAACAGCCAGTACTCTTAGACACTGAGCCATCTCTCCAGCCCTCAAGAGCACTTTCACATAAGGCAAACACTCATATATATATATAATGGATTTTTTTTAAAAAAAAAATCTATGCCACAAAACAAACTTTAGGGAAGGTAAATACAAAGAAGATCACCCTGAGGTATATCTTCTACAAGTGTGGAAAACCAAAGATAAAGAGAGAGACCACGAGGGGCTGGTGCGACGGCTCAGTGAGCATTTGTTGCTTTTACAGAGTTCAGTTCTCAACACCCATACGGCTGCTCACACCACCTGTAACTCCACTTCCAGGGCATCTGATGACCTCTTGGGGCTTCTGTAAGCACGGGGCACGCATGCACTGCACATACACACATGAAATAGTTTTTTAAAAGGAAGATAAAATGGGAAAAGCACCCCATATATAGCTGCGCGTCAACAGGGAACTAACTATAACGGCATCTACCTTGGAGCTGGGAAACAGAACTTCATCTTCGAAGGGGAACAAGTCAGGGCACCATCTCGGAGGCTGAGCCGGGTGTTTCAGTAGGAGGCCGTGGTGGGCTATGACCAGGAGATGGAGACTGGGGGAGGGGTGTGGGCGTGGTGAGAGAGAGAGATTGCCATTACTATGGCTATATGCCATTGCGTAGCTTGTTTTCGTGCTGATTTAAAAGCCAAGGAGTAATGGCACACACCTTTAATCCCAGCACTCCGGAGGCAGAGGCAGGCAGATCTCTATGAGTGTGAGGCCAGCCTGGTCTATTGAGTGAGTTCTAAGACAGCCAGGGCTATACAGAGAAACCCTGTCTCAAACCAAACCAAACCAAACCAAACAAAATAAAACAAAACACCTGACTTGGTTTTTAAGACCAGGTCTCATGTGGCCCAGATTGGCCTCAAGCTCAATCTGCAGCCTCCGCTGTCCTTAAGGTCTCTCCATCCTGTGCCTCTGCTCTGGAACTGAGTGCTGCTTACACGTGCGCCCCGCCCACTGTGGCTGCGAGCATGTTGGCAGTGAGTCACGTTAAGTAGATTAGAGGAGCAATCTACAGCAGGGAAGGAAGGTTCAGGATGAAATGGGAGGAATCACGAGTCCAGAATGGTGCTTTCTGTGTCCAGGAGGACAGTGTACCATCCACGGTGAAGAACACAGCAGTGCCCTGTGGACTAGGACCAGGCATAAAAGTGCCACACACGGAACAGGCGTGACCTTTCTGACATTCCTTACTGAGAACAAAGTGTCCTAATTACTTTTCTATTGCTATAACAAATATCTAGATAAAACAACTTGAAGGAGAGAAAGGATTTACTTTGGTTACGGTGCTGGGGATCTGGGTAGACAACGATCCATTCTGGTTTGGAGAACTTGGTGACCGAAGCAGAGAGAAGTGGGACCAGACTATAAACCCATAGGGCCCATGCCCAGTGTCACACAAGGTTTTCCCTCAGGAAGGTTCCACAACCTTCTTGGAACAGCCCTGGCAGCTGGGGACCAAGTGTTCAAACACATGAGGCCAGAGAGGACATGTCACACTTAAACTACATCATTAACCCCACAGCCTTCCATTCTCCGTTGTAGACACTCCTACAACGGTGCTTCCAGGAGAAGAACTGGACAGCTAGAGAGGGAACGCACACACATAAAATAAATCTTTTTAGCAATCTTTTTCAAATGCTGGCACGCTTCTCTGAGGTCACTTAAGGTGAGGCAGCATTGGGGAAGAGCATCAGGGTGCATCCCAGCCTAGGAGAACATGCCTGTCACCCCACGGATGAGGAGGGGAGGGGACGGAGACTCGGAGGGCAATCTGAGCGAGCGACACAGTGGTGTGAGGCCACCTGGGTGATCAGAGAGACGACATTCCAGCTTTCCCAAGCAAAATGGAGCATCATTGAGAGGCCTGTGTACGTGTTATTCCTTTAAAAGATTGACCTTGATACCCAGGCAGATACCAAAAGGCTTCCTCCCAGACGCCTGAAGGGCAGGCAGCCTGTTTCCACCTGTGTCTCTCAGATGTGCCCAGACCACGGGCATCTGGAGGAGGAGCAGCCGCTGCTAAGCTGTTGCCCTTTGCGCCTTTGCCAGGACATTGCTGTGGAGGGAAGGGCGTCCCAGGACAAAGGACTACAGAGCTGAGACAATGCCCCTGTGTGTGTCCCCATCCAGTGGGCTTCAGACAACTCTGGGAGACATTTTTTTGTTGGGTTGCTGTACACCCACAAATATCTACTTAAAAAAAGAAAGAAAGAAAAAAAAAAAGGATGGTTTGAGGGCTATTTAGAACAGGCATTTAAAAAACTAGAAACTACACAGATGTGCCTGCTGTGTCTTGCAATAGACTCTGTCTTGTTCCCTTCGCCTCCGGTCTCTCCCACGCTGGCCCATTCTGCACATTGTGGCTGGACTTAGAAGCTCTGATCTAGACAGTGGCATCTGTTGTCCCTAGCCAAACACTTTTGTTTATTTAAGATTTTATTTTATTGTTAGGTAATCTCCCCCGTGTGTGTCCCCATGCCTTTGGAGACCAGAGAAATCAGATCCCCGGAAACTGAGGTTACAGGCGCTTATGAGCATCTGACATGGTTCTGGAAATCACACTCAGGTCCTCTGGAAGAACACCATGGGCTCTGAACCACTGAGACCTCTCCCCTGCCCAGCACTTTCCTTTCCTTCCTTTTTTTTTAAATTATATTTTTGTGTGAGTGCATGCATGTCATGGTCTGCATATCAATATCAGAGGGGCAATTCTTTCCTTCCACGTGTGGGTCCTGGGGATTGAGCACAGCTCCTTAGGTTTGATAGCAAGTATCTACCCACTGGACGACCCCACCAGCCCTGTGCTCAAGGATTTTCAATCTGGTTCTCTGTTACTTTTTTTTTTTTTTTTGAGACAGGGTTTCTCTGTATAGCCCTGGCTGTCCTGGAACTCACTCTGTAGACCAGGCTGGCCTTGAACTCAGAAATCTGCCTGCCTCTGCCTCCCAAGTGCTGGGATTAAAGGCATGAGCCACCACTGCCGGGAGCTCTGTTACTTTTTAAATAACGAAGCACTGATGGTCCTCCCCACTGGAGCCTCCCTCCTCTTCTTCTCTTGGGTTTTTGCTAAGTGGAAATATCTCTATCCTGCATTAATCTCCTCTCTCTCTCTCTCTCTCTCTCTCTCTCTCTCCCTCTTCCTATTTCTTTCCCTCCCTCTCCTCCCATTCTCCCCAGGACTCACTCTTTGATGACAGTTTTCATTCTTTCTTTCCTTGTTATTTCTACCTGGACACCTTTCCTGAGACTTGTGCCCATGGGCAATATATATATATATATATATATATATATATATATATATATATATAGAGAGAGAGAGAGAGAGAGAGAGAGCTAGAAGGTTTCAGGCCAGGGCTATTTTACTCTGGTGTTGATTTACACCCAGGAAACTGAGCAAGAAAGTGAGAAGAAAGTGAGAAGCAGCGGGTGGGCTGGCATCCCAGCTCCCAGGGTTAGATAGGCTTTTCTTTCTGCTACCTTTGATGTGACCAGTGCAAGCTACAAATGCACTCGCTCCATTCCTCCAAGGTGACACCACAGTAGAGCAGGGAGAGCAATTGGTGCTGGGCATACACACACACACACACACACACACACACACTCCTAACATACATACATACACACACATACACATGCACGCACACACACATACACACATAGACACACATAGACACACACTCACACAGTCAATAATAGGACTTTTGGAAGAAAACATAAGGCAGGTTGGGGATGGGGCTCAGCTGGTAGGGAGGGGCCCTGGGTTTACTACATGGAAAGTAACCATGGTGGCCCAGGTGTGTAAGCCTGTAATCCTAACAGTTGGAGATAGAGGCAGGAGGATCTGAAATTTAGTCATCCTCAACCTCATTGTCTTAAACTTAAAAAAAAGAAAAAAGAAAAGAAAAGAAAAGAAAGAAAGAAAGAAAGAAAGAAAGAAAGAAAGAAAGAAAGGAAGAAAGAAAGAGGGTCTGGGGAGAAGACTCAGTGGGTAACTGAGTTTGTGACACACGGTCCTGTGCTCAGATGCGCAGCATCCAGGTAAAAAGCTGGGCATGGCGGCTCACACTCGGAACCTCAGCCCTGGGGGAGGATGGAGGCCAGAGGCTCTCTGGAGCCTGTGGGCCACCATCCTAACCAAAAGAAAGATAGGCTCTAGACAGTGAGAGATCCCGCCTCAAGGAGGACAGAGAAAGTCAACGGTCTCACGTCAGGACAGTTGGCCTCCGTGCATATCTTGGTGGGTGCATGCACACACTTGCACACAGGTGTTTGTGTATAGACATGGAAGAAGAAAGGAAAGAGAAAAAAGTCATGGCTGAACTGGGAGCTCAGACTTTTTTATAATAATACCGGTCCACATCAGACCTTTTGTTTCCAGAATCAACATACATAAGAGATTTTATGTCAGTGGCTAAGCGATGGTAATGGTAATGGCAAGGATGATTTTATCTGGAGCAGTGTCTTCCCTGTGCTCCTGGTGACCTGGTGTCTGTTCTTCTCTCTCTGACTCTGAGGGGCACCGGGATGACTGGTGTTTCCCACCTCCCAGCTTGGAGTCATTTATCCAAGGTTGGTTTAGCATACGAAGGTGCCCAGCAGGTTCTCCTCTGCAGGGGTCCTCTGACCTCCTGCTGGCCACAAAGACCCTAAATCTTGTCTGTCAACTGGATTGCATTTAGAGTTTCTATCTTTTGTTTATAAAAGCAAGACACAGGATAGCAAATGACTCATGGTTTTGTCTGTAAAAATCTTTCAAATCAATACTGAAAGAAGGAGAACGAAATAAAAGAGTGGATTGGAAGACTGAAAAGTAATTTTACAAGAGTGATACTCAAGTGGCCATCAAACAAATGGGGGTGAAGGTGGGAGTGGGAGGCCCCGCTAGTTATCAGGGAATACGTGTCAAAGCCACGGTGACAACTCATTGCACACACATCAGATGACTAAAAAGTCGAGATTTTCAAAACCGCTGGCACTATGAAGTGTACAGAGAAACTAGAACTATTTGTTTTATTTTGTTATCATTGACACAGTCTTATGTATCTTTTTAAATTTATTTTTACTTTATGTGCATTAGTGTTTTGCCTGCATTTATGTCTGTATTAGGGTGTTGGATCCCCTGCAACTGAAATTACAGACAGTTAGGAGCTGCCATGTGGTTGTGGGGAATTGAACCTGGGTCCTCTGGAAGAGCGTTTAGTACTCTTAACCACTGGGCCATCTCTCCGGCCTCAGAGACTTGTGTATTTTAGGTTGGCCTGACTTGCTGGATGGCGATGAACTTCTGATCCACCTGCCACCACTTCGAACTGTTGGGGTTACAGGTTGTGCCACCACACCAGGTTTCATGCGGCGCTGGGGTTGGAACCCTGGGCTTCATGCCTGCTAGGTAAGCACTCTGCCAAGTGAGCTAGATCTCCAGCCAACAACCTGTAATCCTCCTGCCTCAGCTTCCTGAGTGCTGGAATTGAAGGCGTGCAGTGGTGGCGCACACCTTTAATACTAGCACTTAGGAGGCAGAGGCAGGAGGATTTCTGAGTTCGAGTCCAGCCTGGTCTACAGAGTGAGTTCCAGGACAGCCAGGGCTACACAGAGAAACCCTGCCTTGAAAACACACACACACACACACACACACACACACACACAAAAGATTTGTTAAACTTTATGTGCATTGGTGTTTGCCTGCATGTCTGCAAAGGTGTCCGGTCCTCTGGAACTGGAGTTACAGACAATCATCAGCTGCCATGTGGTTGCTGGGAATTGAACTCAGGGCCTCTGGAAGGACAGCCAGTGCTCTTAAGCACCCAGCCATCTCTCCAGCTTGTTTGTTTATTTGAGACGGATTCCTCTGTGTAGCCCTGGCCTGGCACTCACAGAGATCTGCCAGCCTCTACTGGGATTAAAGTCGTGCCCCATCAGAGCCGGGCAGAAGTGGTGTTTGTTAACACTACATGTAATTGAAATGAATAACACATCCTGGATTTAAACCTTTTTGTTTTAAAACTTATGCATGTAATATTCATTTATTTAATATTCATTGATTTCATGGCCACTTGAAGGAGAACCTGCCCCGGTGTGAGAGGGAAATAAACAGGGCTGTTCCATCCCCTGGTGAAATTGGGGGCCCTGTCTTCCTGTACTGAGGAGCCCCCTCAACTTGGACAGATCCACAATGGGAGCCTTCCTGGGTTATCTTCATTACTGAGATGCAGAATAATAAAGTCGTCTCCCTTGCTCCCACCCTGACTGTCCTGTTCACCTCTCTCCTCCATTCCCAAGCATTAATTAGCATGAGAAGACCTTCTGTGGGCAGGAGAGGTTAGTTTAAGGCTGGAACATTTGGGCTGATTTTTTTCCCGGTGCTCGGCATGTAGGGAAGGACCTTGGGAGCCGTGTCTCCGGAGCACAAGGGTTTTGCTTGCTTGTTTCTGTTTTGCTTTTGAAAGCAGAGCATGTTCAGGGAAGGATTATCTATTAGGGCTTCTCCAGGGCCTCAGTGGGAAGCAAGTGAAGCGGGACACTGCGAGCACGGGTGGGTCAGAGAACGCCATCTTGGCTATGGTCATGAAAGTCAACCAGAGGCCACCAAAATGGCCTTTCTCCCACTTGCAGCTGGGAAGCCAGATCCCTGTCCCCACACAGGACAGGGACAAGGCTGCCTAGCTGGGCATCCATTCTCAGAGCAGCTGACAGCTTTGGGGAAGGGTGAAAGGAAGAAGATACAATGGAAAGGCTTCTGCCAAGCGGGGACCGACCCTCCTTTGAGCCCTGTCTCTATCTCACCAGGCATGTGACTCCCGGGAGGTCCCTACACTTTGTGAACTGGAACTTCTCATCTGAGAGTGGAAAGAAAGATGGCCTGCCAGACTCACAGAGAGAAAGAAATTCTGAGATAACTAGCAGATGCCCTCCCGGTGCCTGGAGAGTGATGGGTACTTAACGCAGAAGGGGAAGATGGCTGCAGAGCCACATTTTGTGTAGTCCAGGGTGCTCCTGAGTTTTCTGTGTAGCCAAGGATGACCTTAAACTCTTGATCCTCCTATGTGGCTCTGTCTACCTCTAAGTGCTGGGATTATAAGTGGGAGCCACCATGCCTAGGCTGAATCACATAAATATTTTTAGCTGTGATGCGCGCGCGCGCGCGTGTGTGTGTGTGTGTGTGTGTGTGTGTTGGTAGTGGTGCACACTTTAATTCCAGCACTCAAGAGACAGAGGCGGGAGGAGCTCTGTTGATTCAAAGCCAGCCCTGTCTACAGAGTTTCAAGCCAGTCAGAGCTACATAGTAAGACCTTGTTGTTTCCCTAAGACACACAAAAAGTTGTGTGTATTTGTGTGTGTGTTGCATGTACCTGGCATATATTCCCTTGTGAGCAAACCAGGAGGTCAGACGAGGATGTCAGGTGGCCTGCTCTCTTGTTTTCTCTCTTACACTTTTTTTTTTTTTCTTTTTTGGTTTCTTTTTCGAGACAGGGTTTCTCTGTATAGCCCTGGCTGTCCTGGAACTCACTCTGTAGACCAGGCTGGCCTTGGACTCAGAAATTCGCCTGCCTCTGCCTCCCAAGTGCTGGGATTAAAGCTGTGCACCACCACTGCCTGGCTGGATGTAAATCTTAATCCTAAAATGTTTGTCCTTGATTGTGGATTGTCTTCTGGCCCAGGGTCAGGGGTCAGCTGTCACAGAGAATCAGTTGACTACGTTGTGCTTTGACTCAGCAAGGTGACAAAGAAGCATGCAGGAAATACAAGGTTTAATGGGCTCAACATGTCCCCAGAGGCAAGAGGACTGCCAGGGAAGGTTAGCAACAAAATAAACGGGAGCCAGAAAATGGGGGGTCAGGGTAGTCCACCTGGGGCAGCAGAAGGAGCCCAGAGCAGCTTCCACACCAGGACCATGGACAATGCAACAATTCTTATCCTAGAGCTAGCCTACACTTCTCATCCTTGAGCTAGCCTCTGCGCATCCTAGAGCTAGCCTCTACTTCTCATCCTTTTTTTTTTAAATTTATTTATTTATTTTATATATATATTTATTTAATATATATGAGTACATTGTAGCTCTCTTCAGACACACCAGAAGACACACATCCAATCCCATTACAGATGGTTGTGAGCCACCATGTGGTTGCTGGGAATTGAACTCAGGACCTCTGGAAGAGCAGTCAGTGCTCTTACCTGCTGAGCCATCTCCCCAGCCCTCTGCTTCTCATCCTGGAGCTAGCCTCTGCTCCTTGGGGTATCTCATCCTTCTGACTATTAATGAAGTAGAAGTTTTGAAGAATACTATTATATATATATATATATATATATATATATATATATATATATATATTTTTTTTTTTTTTTTTTTTTAAAGAGAAGCATCTCTGTATGTGGTCAAAGCTGGTCCTGCAATTACAGTGTTCCTGCTTTTACTGAGCACTGCGATGACAGGCACGTGCCACCATGTCCAGCCTCTGTACCCTTTGTTAAAGGGGGAGAACCGGCCATCAGGAGCTAGCTAGTGGCTATCTAATACTGGACCAGTTAGACATTGTTACCAAGTTGGTTTTGTGGTTAGTTAGCCCAAGTTAGTTTCCCTGCATCTGGCTGTGGGATTGAGGAAGCTGTGGACACGCCCTTAAGCTGAGATGCTCCCAGTGGCTCCCTGGGGAACATTCCCATTAACACTCCCTGACCCTGAGCAGAAGACTCAGATGTCTGTCTGTCTGTCTATCAAGTGTCTAGCTGTCACGCTTGTGAGGTGACAACCAGACTCACACCAGTTTCCCCAGCACAGTGCTTCTCGTCAGGTAACAATAGAATGTCCTCAGAGCTTTGGTCGAGTGGCAGCAGGGACGTGGACATAGCTGGGGTGGCCAGAGCACAGGTGAGGGTGGCTTCAAGCTGCAGGGGCTGTATGAAAGGTGCCTCAGTTTACCCAACCAGAAAGAACTCGGTGAAGCTGCCAGCAGAGTGGATTCTCAGGTCATCAAAGCTCTTTGCAGAGGCAGGGATGGTGCTAAGGCAGGGTCACCGAGTCTCCACATGGACATTGGCAGGATCGAAGGTCACAGTAGCAGGCTGCTGGCTGCCATTGCTGTTGGGGTCCAGGGCAGGAGGGACAGGTGGCTTTGGGCTCTTGGGTTCCAGCTCCCGCCTGGTCCTCATTCTCCTGCAACAAATGAGATGGTGAAGAATGGGCTCTGTGACGGTGGCTCATCATGAGGTCACACTGTTCAGTCGCCACCACTGTTAAAATTGGGAAAGTCCGTCAACATCAGCCTGGCTCACTGTGGGACAGTCTGTTTAAATTAAACTGCTAAACTTCTATCTGTCCCTGACAGTGAATGGAATCCGAGCATGGCCACACTCAAGGCTAAGGGAAGCCATTCAAGGTTTGTAGCCTGAGTCTGCATGCTAAATATTTTGCTAGGAATATTTCAGAGCATCTTACTGTAATTGAGAAGAGAACTGACTTAAAATGTCTACAATCCCAGGACTTTTAAGGCTGAGGCAGGAACATTTGAGGCCAGCCTGGGCTACCTAGGAAAACACTATCTCAAACAAATTGGCAAACTGCATATTCTATCTTCATTCTATATACCATAAATACCATTCAGTAGTTAACAATAGTGAGTTCTCGTGGTGACACACGCCTTTAATCCCAGTACTCGGGAGGCAGAGGCAGGTGGATTTTTGAGTTTGAGGCCAGCCTGGTCTACAGAGTGAGTTCCAGGACAGCCAGGGCTACACAGAGAAACCCTGTCTCGAAAAAGCAAAACAAAACAAAAAAACCAATAGTGAGTTCTGATGTGATATTTCATCCACTGATAGATCCTAACTCCTTAGGGGACACTGGAATTCAAGGCTGCTTCCTTGTTTCCGATAGGTTCTCATGGTAGCACCCCCCAAAGGCTTTAAAAATAACACTGAATGCTACTATTGTTGTTGGCTTTGAGACAGGACCTTATGTAGCCCAGGCTGGCCTCAAGACCTTATGTAGCCCAGGCTGGCCTCAAGTTCATCCTGTACACGTCTGGTCCTCCTGCCTTTATCTTCTGAGTGCCACCATACTTGATTTAGACAGTCCTGGGAATCAAACCCAGGCCTTCACGGATGCTAGGCAAGAGCCCCTCCTCCCAAACCACACCCCTTGCCCCTGTTATTGTTACATGCTATGGTGGGAGTATTTTCTTTGAAACCGCAAGGTTTGGGTTTGAACCTCAGCTCTGGCATAGAGGTCAGGAGGGCAGGGTCACGCATGGCAAGATAGCTAACAGTCTACAGGTGGAATGGCTGAGAGGGCTGCGTATGGGGGAGGAGAACCAGAACATCCTGGGCCTCTGGTACCTGTTGTACATCTTCAGCAGGATCAGCACTAAGGTGACAATGATGATGACAACCACCACGATGGCAGCCACGATGGCTCCAGAACCTGCAGAGAAGAGGGAACCAGAAGTGGGAGAAGCTCTTAATCAGACACGTATGAGTCCCCAGAAACTGCACAAGTCCACATGGGGATCCCAGGGCTCCTATGGGCATGGTGGGCGGAGACAGGAGGACCCACAGAAGCCTTCAGGCCCCCTAGCCTGGTGTATGCTGGGGTACGGCGGGGAAAATAACAAAGAAACCTTGTTACAGGCAAGGTAGTTAGAAAGACAGGGCTGGTATTGAGGGTGTCCTCTGACCTCCGAGTGTGTGTCAGGGGGAACACTTATGCAGCATGGACACACACAAGCAAATGTGCGCGCGCATGCGCGCACACACACACACACACACACACACACTAAAAAGGGTAAATGAATTTAAATACAAAATAAGAGAGAACAGAGACAGTAAAGACAGGAGCTAACATGCAGATTGGGGGCCCCCAGTCCACCCTTGTCATGCATGGCCTAGATCTGAGTGGCTGCCTAAATCTCACAGAGTAATGGTTTGTTCTCTGGCTATTGGACTGAGTTACTGATCATTGGCCCTGATCTAATCAGATTTAGCTATTGAATTTTTAGTTTGATGGCACTATTGGGAGGTGACAGGAACTGTATGGGGGAGGGGCCTGGTAGGAGGAAGGGACACTAGGGCTCTTGAAGGTCACCTTATCGTGTTTCTCTATTTATCTCTGCCTCCCGCATCATGAGTGGGCAGCTCACCACGCTGTCTCTATCTCAGCTCAGGCCCACAGCAGAGGCGCCAGTGACGGCCTTGAACTCCTGATTCTCCCCCTCTGACTCTAAAGGGCTGGGATTTGTAGGTATGTGCCACGGTGTCTGCCTGACTCCTCCTATCAGCACAGCTCTAAACGTCTGCAGAACAGATCAGTACAACGTCCTCCCCTCTTTTTGAAGATTTATTTATTTATTTTATGTATGTGAGTACACTGTAGCTGTACAGATGGTTGTGAGCCTTCATGTGGTTGTTGGGAGTTGAATTTTTAGGACCTCTGCTCGCTCCGGCCAACCCCGCTTGCTCAGTCCCTGCTTGCTCTGGCCCAAACATTTATCTATTATTTTAAATAAGTACACTGTTGCTGTCTTCAGACACGCCAGAAGAGGACATCCGATCTCATTGCCGGTGGTTGTGAGCCACCGTGTGGTTGCTGGGAATTGAACTCAGGACTGTTGGAAGAGCAGTCAGTGCTCTTACCCGCTGAATCATCTCTCCAGCCCCCGCTTTTGATAATGTGCAATTAATGTGGGGTTTTTTTTTTTAAAAAAGATGATTTGGAAAATGCAAAAATAAGCAAAACATGGGCAAGGATGTTCATGGGCCTACCTACACATCCGTTGGTGCAGCCATGTGTGTGCATACCACAGTCTGGTAAGGTTTTAGGGACAGGCGCTGGAGAGAGAAGGCTCAGCAGTTAAGAGCACTGGTTGCTCCTACACAGGATCCAAGTTCAGTTCCCAGAACCCACACAAAGTCTTACACCCTTCTGTGACTCTAGTACCTGTAGGGTCTGACGCCCTCTTCTGGCCATTTTGGCACTACATGCTCGCAGTGCACACTCATGTAGGCAAAACACATAAAATACGAGCAAATACATCAGATAAGAGCAAATCTTTTAAAATGTCAGTCTTCTGCCTGAAACAGCTGTCCTAAGGAAATATTCTTCCAGGTGCAATTGTTAAATTGACACCTGGATTTCCAGCTGTGGGAGTGCACACCTGGCATCCCAGCACTCAAGGCAGAGGCAGAAGGATCAGGAGTCCCAGGTCAGCTTCAACTACACAGAAAGCTCAAGGCCAGTCTAACTACATGTCTCCTGTCCTAAAACAGAATAAAGCTAAATAAGGGGGCTGGAGAGATGGATCTACAGCTAAGAGTACACACTCTTCTTGCAAAGGACCCAGTTTTGGGTTCCCAGTACCTACATCATATGGCTCACAACCACCTGTAACTCCAGTTCCAGAGAGTCTGGCATACTATTGTGCACACGCACATGTGCGCATGTGCACACACACACACACACACACACACACACACACACACCAGCTAGGACAATTTCATGTGTTATCTTTTGGTCTTATCACCTCCATCTCTCCATGGTTTCAATGACTGCACTTTACCCTGATCTGGTTGTGCCATGCTTTGTTCATCAAGTTCCTACTGAGTGCGTTTGTGTTTTCGATCTTTTGCTCTTACACACAAGGCTAGTATACATGCCCTGTAGCGTACTGGGTCGGAGGCTAAGCTCAATACATTTTCAATGCCAGACTCCCATTTCAGGCTTGAGAACAACGTCCTTGTCAGAGTTTTGAAAGCCTCCAGAACCACAAATACATTCACGCTTTAAGCTTAATTTGTCACTTCAGAGGGAATTTCATATTTAGGGGGTAACTAATCCTCAAGGTTGAAAGGCTGTTTGAAAATGTTAACAAAATTATTGAATGCTAAGTGGTTTGATAAGGTAGTCTAGCCCATAACATACTTTAGGATGTTTTCAGGCACGGAGAATAGGATACGACATTACAAAACACTAACATACATGACTAGAAACACAAGGTTCAGCTGGAGATACCAGATACAAGACCAGAGAGATGGCTCAGTGGTTTATAAGCACAGGCTGCTCTTCCAGAGGTCCCAGGTTCCATTCCCAGCATCCATAGCATCTGTAACTCTAGTTCCTGGGTATCTGACGCCCTCTTCTGGCCTCCACAGGCACTACACACATAGTGCACTTACATGCTGGCAAACACTCATGCATATAAAAAGAAGCCAAATACAAAGAACACATATGGCTCTCTTCCCCATCATACAAAACTCAAAACCATAAATAACTAATCAGTATATGGGGGGGGTCCTTTGGGGAACAGGACATTGGAGTCGCTGATATCCCTCCGATTCTAGTGTCATGGTGAATGCACTTTGTTGGGGAGTTACCTCCATCTGATCAGCCTGCGGACCTGTGTCTGCAGGACGGTTTCCTGAATAATGATTGAGGTGAGAGGGCCTAGGTTGTATCAGAAGCAGGCTGAGCAGGCCACGGGAGCAGGCCACGGGAGCAGGCCATGGGAGCAGGCCACAGGAGCAGGCCACAGGAGCAGGCCACAGGAGCAGGCCAGTGATCAGCACTCTTCCCTGGTTGCTGCTTCAGCTCCTGACTTCATGTTCATACCTCAGGTCCCCGTGATGATAAACTGTAAGCCTTAAGCTAAAACAAACCCTTTCCTCCCAGAGTAGCTTTTAACCATGGTGTTCATGACAGCAACAGAGACGTAAACTAATATACAAGGTCTCATATGGCTCAAGTTGTTCTCAGACTTATTATGTAGCTGAAGATAACCTTGAACTCCCAATCTTCCTGTTCCCACATCGCCAGTGCTGGGAATAACCCAGGGCTTCATGACTGCTAGGCAACTGAACAGTGGTATTGCACGCCTTTAATCCCAGGACTCTGGAGGCAGAGGCAGGTGATCTCTGAGTTTGAGGCCAGCCTGGTCTATAGAGTTAGGTCCAGAATAGCCAGGGCTACACAGAGAAACCCTCAAAAAAAAGGGGGGGAGGGAAGAAAAAAATGGTATATGAGCAGTTTCCTTTTAATTCTGTGGTTATCATCTTCAAGGCAGAATCTCGCTCTGTATAGCCCTGTCTGGCCGTTGAACTCACAGAGATCCTCCTGCCTCTGCTTCCCCAGTGTTGGAATGAAAGGTGTGTGCTACCAAACTTAGCAAGCAGTTAACTTTTCAAGGATACCCACTTCAATCTCTTGAGAGATTCAAACTTCCATCCCTCCCTGGACGCCAGGACTTGTTGGAGACAAAGAGGAGCGGCAGCCCGTCGTGCAGTTATTCGCCATGGTGCTTGGGGTGGTTAATGTGCTGTGCGTATCTACGGGAACCAGGCCCTCCCCGGGGCTCATTTACACTCTCACCACAACCTCCTCCAGGGTCTTCATTAGGATTCTCTGTCTCACGGGTGAGGGAACTGCGGCCCAGGACAAAGCAGCCTTGCACAGGGTTGGCAAGTGACGGGACCAGGAAGCTGACCCCAGAACTGGCCCTGGCCACCTTCCCCCAAGTCCACCTTACTCTTATACAGGGCGTCCTCTCCCCTGGTCATGTTCAGCGAGAAGACGGCGTCCCCCAAAGTGGTGGCTGTGGTCATCTCGACCCTGCTGAGAACAAAGGAGAATTTGGGATTAGGCTCTTGGCCTTAGCGCCATCTTCCTTGAGATTCCTGCGCTATGAGAGCAAAGTGGCAGAAGAAGAGACTGCGCAGGCTGAGGCACAAGGGAAGAAATATGAGTCAGAGGTCCAAGTAAACCAGCCTGTGCACCCACGACACCTGCAGGAGCAGAAGTGAGGGATGCTGAAGGCCGGGACATCGGGACAAGCTGTTGGACTGCGTGCTGCTGTTGGTAATAAGTCTCAGTAGATCCGCAACGTCACCTCGCCATGATCACCTGGGAAAATGACTGCCTTTCCTACGACCAAAACAGACCAAACAGTCCCGCTGACCCTCTGCCCTGGACCTTTGGCACCCTGGACTAGTTCTGGTCTCTCTTGTGGTCAAGTGTAACACGTGTACAATGAATCCTCTTGCTGTCAGCTGAAGAATAAAAACAAAAAACAAAAAACAAAACAAACAAAAAAGCCAAAACACCTTGGATTAGTCTTACCGAGTCTGTACAAAGCCTCTTTCCCTCATTTCCTAGATGATTCTAGAATTCTCAAACACACAGTTTCTTTTGGCAGCAAGTAAAGATGAGACCCTTCCCTTCCTCCCGTCTCTTCTGACAGGGTCTCACATAGCCCAGGCAGCCTAACCTCTTAACTCCGGCTATAGCTGAGGGTGACTTTGACCTCCACCTCCCCAGTGCTGGGATCACAGATGTGTGCCGCCACCTTGCTCAGCAAGGAATTCGGAACTTGGTTTTTCTTTTTAAAATATTTTTTATTTATTTAGACTTACTTTATTTTTTTGGATATGAGTCCTTTTACTTGTCTGTCTCTCTGTCTGTCTGTCTGTCTGGTGCAGGTGGCAGTCAGAAGCAGGCATAAGACCTTTTGGGACTGAATTTACAGATGGCTGTGAGCTGCCTTGTAGAGTCTAGGAATAGAACCCAGGTCTTCTGGGAGGGCAGCCAGTGTTCGTAACCAGTTAGCCATCTCTCCAGCCTAGAAACTTGTGTTTTTGTTTTTTTTCTCCAAAGCAGTGTGAATTCAGTACACTTCTCCTAGGTCACTACTAGGAAGACAAACTCAACCCCTTAAGGTCAGGGTGGGTTGGGAGGTGCATGGTTACAAGTTTCACCACCAGGAGGGAATGCCAGGAATGCCAGGAATGCCAGGAATGCCAGGATGGACTGAGCATGCCTCAGAGCAGGCTGGTGTTCTAAATGGTTGTTTTGAACTACAGGGGTCAGGAAAAGAAGGGAAATAAGTAAAATTTCACTTCACTATTTTAGAGCCGGAGGATCTAGCTCAGTAGTAGAGCATGTGTCTGGTATGTGAAGCCCTGGGTTCTACCCCTATAGAGCTCTATCTATAGATCTATAGATCTAGATCTAGATTTAGATATAGATAAACCGATATAGATATATAGATGCATAGACATATAGATGTAGATAGATAGAGAGACAGAGACAGAGATAGAGATAGAGATAGATAGAGAGAGAGAGAGAGAGATAGCTATACAGATAGACACGTGCCAGCTTCGCTGAATTGCTGAGACAAGGAACCTGCCCTCTCCTCTTGTTCGGGCTGCCTCAGGTTTTAGCCCCCTACTCTCTCTAGACCAGTGGCTCTCAACTTTCCTAATGCTGCGACCCTTTAACACAGTTCCTCATGTTGTGGTGACCCCCCAGCCATAACATTATTCTCGGTGTTACTTCATAACTGCAGTTTGGTTACTGTTAGGAATCGTGATGTAAACATCTGATATGCAGGAGATGTGACAGGTGACGCCTGGGAAAGGGGTCGGGACCCACAGGTTGAGAACCTTGCTCTACAGTAAGCTTCTCGAGACCTTCCACCAACATTCTCCCAGCTATAATGGAAGCAGGGACAGGCATCTGCCTGAGACATGAGGGAGGCCATCTTCACTCAGTTGGCGGCTCTGATGACGACTACCATCAGACGGCTCTTGGTGGCCCAGCCCTGTTCATCTATAGGACAGGCTCTCCCTTCATTTTCTCTGCCCCACTGCGAGTTCAGGGTCCTGACTCCCATCTCGTGATTTTTCAGGGCCTCCCATGGCTCAGCTCCCCCTCCAGGAAACGTACAGGGCTCTACAGACTTCCCCTGTCTTCTGTCCTGGATTCCGGTCACCTGGTTGCCTTAGACGGGCTGGGGTGGGCCACCTGCTCCCCAGTAGGAAGAACATAGCCGCAAGCCAGCCACCCTTCCCTGAAGACTCCCACCCAGACAGCGTTGGCAAGGTTGTTCTCTCTTGTCCCACAGCCTCTGTGAGTTAGAAAGCACAGCTAGTGTCCCTGCCTTGTCTTTGCACACGCCCTGTCACCCCTTGAAGATACAGCCATGTCTGGTTCTTCTTTAGCTCTACCTACCAGATACAGCATCATCTCCCCTTTGCCAGTGGGAGGACTGCAGCAAAGAACAGAATTACTCCCAGCTTCTGCTTGTCTGCAAAACCAAGGGCCTGGCCCCAAGGGAGCTGAGGGCTAGGAGTAAGCTGTGAACACTACTCTTTGTTTTTTTGAGACGGCAGTACATGTATTCCAGGTCGGCTTTGAATCCACTACATAGCTAATGATGAGCCTGAATTGACCCTCTGGCCTCCACGTCTCTAGCGCTGCTGGGATTACCGGTGTGTTCATTGAACCTAGGGCTTCACGCTTGCTAGGCAAGCACTCGGCCCACTGAGCGACATCTCAAGTCTGGAAAGGATTGTTATTAGGAGTTCAATGACCTGGGCATAGTGATAATGCCTGTAATCCCAGCGCCGCAGAGATGCAGGCAGAATGGTCAGGATTTCAAGGTTATCCTCAGCGCCAAACAGAATTGAAGCTAAGCCCAGGATAAGTGAGATACGGTCTCTAAAGAAATAAACAAATAGGGCTGGTGAGATGGCTCAGTGAGCAAGAGCACCCGACTGCTCTTCCGAAGGTCCAGAGTTCAAATCCCAGCAACCACATGGTGGCTCACAACCATCCGTAACAAGATCTGANGCCCTCTTCTGGAGTGTCTGAAGACAGCTACAGTGTACTTACATATAGTAAATAAACAAATCTTTTAAAAAAAAGAAATAAACAAATAAATAGGCTAAGGGTGAGAAATCAGGATGGAGGGCTCCCTGCTCGGCTCTTGCGGACAGACCCCTGCCTTTGCCGCCACAGCGAGGCAGAGGTGCTCAGATGCACTTGCCCAAACCTTCTGTCTATCTCCACTGCTCTCAGGACAAGATGCCACAGAAAACAGGGTTTCCTTTCCCACGGCTTCCCATCAGGACCCGAGACTCAGAGCTACGAAGCTCACTCTTATGTTCAGTTATCCCAAAAGCTGTAGAGCAGCCCTGTGGAGCTGACTTTGCCAACTGCAATGCCTGCCCGCATTCTGCCCACCTGCCCTAAGATGCACCTGGTGGGAGCAGTGACCAGTCGCTGCAGTAACACACAGATGCACACATACACACACGTGCATACACATGCCCACTCCCATCCACTCCCCGATTCACACAAACATGCACACATGTGTACTTATGCACACATACAAACACATAGCCACACATACATACACCCTCATACCCACTCCCACCCACTCCCCTATAAATACACTCACACATGTACATATGAACATATAAACACATACACATATATATACACACCCTCATCTACTCCCACCCACTCCCCTATAAATACACACACACGTACATATGCACATATAAACACATACACATACATATACACACCCTCATCTACTCACACAAATACACACACATGCATATATGCACATATAAACACATATACACGCATACATATGCCCTCATACCCCCTCACATCATTACAGATTCATTCAAGCATACATATATGTATACACATAGATACACACATGTATAAGCACACTGACCAGTGAGCAGCCTCCCAAGGACACAGGACACAGGCTCCTCCTCGGGTCTGTCTGGGTTCACCTCCTGGGTGCTGGGTTCCAGGTGCGGGTGGCAGCCAGTCACTCCTCCTTCAAGAAGAACACTGAGCAACCCCAGAGCCGATCTTGCCTCATGCCGGCAGCAACAGCTCTCAATGGCATCTCTGTTCCTGCCACATCAGAGAAGGTGGGAGGAGGGCGGTAAACACTGATGGCTATGGGTATGGATGTTTTCATGTGTGGGGGCCCTGGCAACTGTAGTTCACCAAGCCAGACCCAAGGCAGGGGACCAAGTGACTGTGTGTGCCCATGGCCATGGGACGTCGGGATACTCTAGGGAGGGCAAGGCCGGCCTTTTCTAAACCAAAGCTAATTTCACAATCACAGTAATGAGCATGGCTCTTGGCTTCCCAGACAGGATCCCATTCCACCCTCATCTTCATTCTGGAGGAGTGGGTGCAGCCACAGTGCCCATTGTACAGAGGAGGCATCTGAGGGGCAGAGTGGACAGGAACCCCACCTAATGTAGCTCTTAGCCAAAGCTATACCAGGCCATAGGCTGGGTTCTGGGATGCCCAGTCGGTCTCCATGAATCCCCTGCCCCCTTAGACTGCTTCCCAGAGAACACACACAGAAGAGATGGCCTTCGTGAGTATTGAGATCGACAGAGACCCAAGAGGGCTAAGGAAGGTTCCACTCATAGAGCCAGAATGCTTACCCCAGCTTTGACCCCAGCTCCTAGGGAGCCAGCCCTTGACCGCACTCTGACACACCTCAGCCTAACTTTACTCAAGCCAGCGTCTCCACAAGAGCCAGTTGTTCCCTCTGCTGGTTAACTGGTCCTGTGTGGGGGCTGGGCTGGGAAGTGGCGGAGGTCATGACCCTTTGTGCTGACATCTTCCCTTTGACTCCCCCTGGGGTCAAGTGTAAGAAGTGTCATCAGGAGGATAAATGCTGCCCCCCACCAACACCTCAATACAACATCTCCGCCCTTGTCCTCCGCCGTGCGCTTCCAAGCTTCTCCCTGGAGAAGACAAGAAAACTAAATGCCCAGCAGACAAACTCACAAAGACCCAACCGCAACCCAGTTACAGTAAAGCCACTGGGCTTCCATGGGGGCAGAGCCCGGAAGGTAACACTCTTGCCTAACACATAAGAAGCAGCCTCAGGCTCAGTCCTCAACACTGTATAAACGGTGTGCACACCTGAAACATGCAAGGGTCAAATATTAAAGGTCATCACTGGCACACATCAAGCATGAGTTCGGCCTGTTGAGACCCTTGTCTCAATAATTCAAATAAATAAGTAAATAGGCCGGGCGTGGTGGCACACGCCTTTAATCCCAGCACTCGGGAGGCAGAGGCAGGCGGATTTCTAAGTTCGAGGCCAGCCTGGTCTACAGAGTGAGTTCCAGGACAGCCAGGGCTATGCAGAGAAACCCTGTCTCGAAAAACCAAAAAAATAAATAAATAAATAAAATATAAATAAATAAATAAATAAGTAAATAAATAAATACATGAAATCGGGGTGTTTGCTGCCAAACCTGATGATCCGAGTTCAACCCCCACATGATTTATGAAGAGGGAGGATGTGTACAAGTTGTCCTTTAAGCTCTACCCATGCATCATCAGACATACACACGAAATAAATAAGTAATGAAAAAACTTAAATGAGATTAAAGAAAGTTCCAACTTTCTGAAACACTGGAGCTCTTTAGAGCTACAGACAATGACGTTCACTTTGTTGTTACCCCATCCCACCCCCCCATCCCGCTGCTGGCCCTACTCCCTTTTGCCATCTTTTCCACAAACCAACCCTGTCAGGTTCAGGATCTCTGCTCTGTGTGAAACCTCATGGATTCCCTACTGCGGAGAGCAGCGTGGCAATTCTACCTCTGTCCAGTAGGTGGCGGTGGCAGTTAGCTGTAGGTCGGTAACTAGCGTGCAGAACCCAAGAGTCTTAAGGATTTTTTTCTACCCTGGAAAAGAGCAATTCTGTGGTCCCTGAAAACGTTCTTCTGGGTTAAATATCTTCCATTTCAGCATTCCTTAAAGTGGGCTATAGGGAGCCTGAGATATTTATAATGGCTTTTCTTTTCTTTTCGGAATCACAGACTTGTGAATCTATGGCTGTCCTGGAACTTTTTACAAAGAGCGGACTGGCTTCAAATTCCCAATCATCAAAGGGCTGTGCCCTCATGCCAGGCTCAGAATTACTTTTTTATTTTTGTCCCCGATCCCTGCCTGAATTCTGTCATTACAATCTGGGCTCCTCACCCACTGTCTTTCACAGTTCCTGTTTGGACCTGTTCCAGTAGAGCTTTTCCACTGGTCTTGTGGGGATTAGATTAGATGGGAACTGTAGCTGGGTGTGGTGGCACACACACCCAAGAACCCCAACACTCAGGAGGATCGTGAGTTGGAGGCCAGCCTGGAGTTAGAAGGCTATGTCTAACAACAACAACCCCAGGCAGTAGTGTCTGGGGTATAGCTCACTGGTACAGTGCTTCCCTGGCCTGGGGTCATGCCCTGGGTGTAGTGGTACACGTGTACCCTAACACTCTCAGACATAGAGCTATAGGCAGGAGAATCAGGAGAAAAGGGCACGCGTACCTGGGGTGAGATGTCTGCCTGAAAGGGGTAGGGCGAGAAGATTCTGCCAGCTAAGGACACTCCCCACTCTGGACAGACAGGTGACAGGTGACAGGTGACAGGTGATCGGCTGCTGGAGTTTGGTAGATGAGCTACAGTGGAATCCAAGCTCCCCGCCAAGGCCAAGGGAGAGATTTCACTTCAACACCCGTCCCCCCATTGCTTCCACATCCTCCGTGAGAAGCCCAGGAGGCAGCGTGGAGCAGGGTACAGCAACAGCCAAGAGAGGCATAAAATAACTCGCCCGTGACCCACCAGTAATGACCAGGCTTGTTGAGAACCCCCACCCCGTTTCTTTTAGTGCCCCGCTGCCGTGGCAGTACTGTTCCCATGAAGCAAGAGAACTCAGGGTTACTTAGTCACGTACTGAAAGCAAGATGCAGGAGAGACAGCTCAGCAGGTAACAGTGCTCAGAGCACAAGCCTGACGACCCCAGTTCGATCCCCAGGACCCAGAGTGCAAAGGCAGAACCGACTCCCCAAAGTCATTCACTCTCCCTTCCCCCCACTACTCTCTCTCTCTCTCTCATATGCACACACACATGTACCCAACACCCACACATGCACACACACACATCATATATACACATAATAATAATGTTTCCCCCCACCCCACAGTCACATATAAGTGTGCATGTGGAGGACAGAGGTTAACTTGGGTGTCATTCCTCAAGTGCCAACCAAGGGTTTGCAGGCTGGCCTGAAGTCCATCATGTACTGGCTAGGTAGAGAGCCCCAGGGATCCTTCTGTCTGCCTTCCCAGCTCCTGAATGAAAGGCACTGCCTGCTCCCCAGCTTTTTATGTGGGTGCTAGGGGGTGTGTGTCAAACTCTGGTCCTCACGCTTGTGCGGCAAGCATGTCATTGACTGAGCCATCTCTCCAGTGCCCCCTCCCATTGTTTTTAGATGTATTGATTTTATCGTAGTGTGTGAGAGTTTTGACTGTGTTTATGCACCACATGCTACCTGGTGCCCACAGAGGTCAGAAGAAGGTGTCAGATCTCCTAGAATTGGAGTTAGAGATGGTTGGGAGCCACCGTGTAGAGGCTGTAATTGACCCTGGGTCCTCTGAAGGAGAAACCAGAGAGCTCTTAACCACTCAGCCATCTCTTCAGCCTGTTTTTTGTCTGTCTTAAGAAATAAGGCCTGTTAGAAATGGGAAAGCAGAGCCGGGCGTGGTGGCGCACGCCTTTAATCCCAGCACTTGGGAGGCAGAGGCAGGCGAATTTCTAAGTTCGAGGCCAGCCTGGTCTACAAACTGAGTTCCAGGACAGCCAGGACTACACAGAGAAACCCTGTCTCGAAAAAAAAAAAGAAAAAAAAAAAAGAAATGGGAAAGCAGGGCTGGAGAGATGGCTCAGCGGTTAAGAGCACTGACTGCTCTTCCAGAGGTCCTGAGTTCAAATCCCAGCAACCAATGGTGACTCACAACCATCTGTAATGAGATCTGATGCCCTCTTCTGGTGTGTCTGAAGACAGCTACTGTATACTCACATATAATAAATAAATCTTTTTAGAGAAAAATAGGAGACCACTATAATAATCCCAGTAACTCTACAGTTTGAACTGCTACAAGTTAGAGTTCAGCCTGATCTTACTGTGTAACTCCACCCCTATCTCAGTTTCCCAAGGGCTGGGGTCACAGAGCCGCGCACTGTGTGTGACATTGTCTGGATTTGGGTTCCTGCCTCTCCTTCTGCCATTCCTGAGGACGTGGCAGGCTCCAAGTGCTTACCATGCATGACTTACATTGAGAAAAGCTCGCTGGGGTAGGGGTTCTCAACCCGTGGGTCCAGATCCCTTTGGGGGACGTCTCATATCAGATATCCTGCCCATCAGATAGTTATACCACGATTCATAACCATAGCAAATTACAGTTAAGAAGTAGCAATGAAGTCATCTTGGGGTTGGGGTCAGTATAACATGAAGAACTCTCTATAAAAGGGTCGCATCATAGGCAGACTGAGACTCACTGCTCAATGGAGACAGGGTGTCCCAGGAACCCAATGCTCCTTTCAGGGAGCCCATATCTCCTGATCTCACGGCTACAACTGATCATGGGGGCATGGTGGAGACCCTGATAGCTGGAATGTTGGCCCGAGAGGGAGGGATCCTGGATTTAAATCTTACCTTTGTTGCTCATTGGCTGTGGGACCGTTCCAAAGTCACTTGTTCTGTCTAGAGTGCAGTTTTCTGTCCTGTGGAATGGCTAGTGGGGACCCAGTGACCTTCCTCTCAGCTGCTCACTACCTTAAGACGTTGGGCTTCCTGAGTGGTACAGGGCGTGGCCCCTCACCCTTCCCACACTGGCTTGCCTCACACAGTCTCCATTCCAGAGAAAGCACACCCCCTGTTTCCTGCCCAAGTCAGGACCTGGCAGGGCTGGGTTGCAGCGAGGGCTGCAGAGAGACCAATCCCAGCTTCTAAACCTGCCCGTGGTGAGTGCTGGACGGCTGCCAGTCACAATAGGCCTCAAGGTACAGAGGGGCATTTGTCCGGGGACCCAGAGCCTCATGTAAACCTGCGCTCTTGCCTTGGCAAGCCACCTCCTTCTCTCCACAGCCTCTTGGGCTGCAGTAGCAGCTCCTGCTTGGCTGTGAGGGAGGATGGGCACGCTGTGCGGATTCCTCTGTGGGGGCTGGAAGCTTCGGGAAGAAAGCGGGGGGGGGGGGGGAAGAGAGGCAGACCATCATTTGTGCAGGGTCACAGAGAGGGTAGAAGGAAGGCACAGTGGAAGACAGGAAATGCTCTGAACAGGGGCAGGGATGGTCAAGAGGGCCAGGGACCGGATCTGGACTCCCTCAGTGACTAGACAAGAAACTGTGGGTACAGAACTCCCTTCTCTTCTGGCCTTGGTTTCCTCTGTAAAATGGGGTGAGTGTCTCCACCTCAGGTTGAGAGGACTCCATCAAATAAAGTCATTAGGGAATACCCAGTGAGATATAGTAACGATGACAGTTTGGACCCAGATGGGCTTGGATCTTAATGCTACCTGTGGTGGTGGGGGGCGCAATTCAACTGTCAGTGTTTACCTACAAGGCTGTAGATCGATCCCCATCACAGCATAGACTGGGCATGGTGGTGCACACCTGTAATCCCAGCACCCAGAGGGTGAAGTATAAGGGGCAGGAGTTCAAGGAGTTCAACAAAAGAGAGTATTAGTTCCTTGCTTGCTGCTGTAACAAAATTCTTAACAAAGTCAATGTAAGGAAGGGCTTATTTGGCTCAAGGTTTGAGGAAGGGCTTATTACCAATGGCTCATGGCCCTGTTGAGGGTACAACAGTCATGGAGGGGAAGGACTGGTGTAAAGAGGTGGCTAGTCACATGTCTGGGGTGAGGAAGGAGAAGGTCAGGAGTCGATTGCACGGTGGTAGCTGCTGGCACTCAGTGGTGGTGGTAGAATTTCAGATGGGCCTGCTCATTTTACTTATCCTAATTTAGGGATATCCTCACAGACAGGCCCAGAAACCTGCTTCTTGTGGGATTCTACAGCCTGTGGAGTTGACAGTTAATATTTCTCACCACACCTCTAAGGACTTTTTATTTTTTATTTTTTTATAACATGGGGGCCACATTTTCTTCCACCTTAAAAAGTGCCGCCCAATTTCTTTTTTCCTTGTTGAGACAGTCTTTGTCCTTTTTTTTTTTTTTTTTCCCCAGAGCTGAGGACCGAACCCAGGGACTTGAGCTTGCTAGGCAAGTGCTCTACCACTGAGCTAAATCCCCAACCCCTTGTTGAGACAGTCTTATGTCATAGGCCAGGTGAGCCTGAAATTCACGATCCTCCAACCCCAGCCTCCTACATTCTGAAATTCCAAGAGGGAGTCCCCACAACTGTCCATTCCCCAACCGTGATTTGATTTGATTTGATTTGATTTGATTTGATTTGGTTGGTTGGTTTGGGAGACCAGAACTCACTCTGTAGACCAGGCTGGCTTTGAACTTAGGGATCTGCAACCCTGAGTATTGGGACTAAAGGCATGTGCCACCACCATCCCAGCTTCCCTATCTTTGACTTTAAAAAAAAGCTATAATTTCACTGAAGCTATAATTTCAAAATATTGTGGGGCTCCCTACAGTACCTGATGGCTCTCACATGGGTTCAGGATTTTCTAGATGTCCGTCTGTCTGGGCATCCTGTCCCATATCTGCTGGACCCCGTGTCTTGACTTCTGAGGATCCTCTACAGAGCTCAGAGTCCTGGGTCCTGATGCCTCACTCTCTGTAGAGCTGAGCTCAGGGCCTTGGTTTGTGAAAAATGTCCTCTTTTCTGCGTGGCACATATTCTGGTCCCAGAGGCTGCATAGAGGCTGATGGGGTTCCAAGAACTTCAGTCGTGGGCGGGGCCTCCTGCTGAGGCTGGGGCCTCCAATCAAGAGCCATGGTGAGCGCTCATAATGGCTCTAGGCCTGAGGTCTCACACTCTGATCTGTCTGAAGCCCCATCACATCCCCTCCACCTCACACCCAAGGACCCTTAGATTCCGAGACGCTAACTCACCGTGGTCGCAAGTATCAGGGCAGGACCCAGACACCTTGTGCTTCCCAGAGCCCCGCCTCACTGCCTCCCTCAGCAGGCTGGAGGGACTATGGAAGACACTCTGAGGTGCGCAGAGACCAGACAAATGTATTGGGCACAGAAGAGGCTGGGTAGATGCCCTGGCTGTGCCAGGGTACTGAACAGGGGAGGTACCCTGTCACTGCACATTTCTGGGAACTGTGTGGCCCCAGCTGGCTCTGAGTGTCAGGGAACCCTGGCTAGGAGGGGCTGTTGCTAAACAGGCTAACAGGGACTTCATTTCCTTACCAAGAAGTCCAGAATCGCATATGTTTACCACAGAGCAGAGCGCTACAGAACTATGGTACGGACTCTGTCCATTCAGGTGCCTTTAAGTAGCTACGAGGGAAAAGCTCAGAGTCTTAGAGGAGAGAGGTGAAGGCAGGAGGCCCTGGGTCCAAAGCTTATGTTGGGGGTTTATTGGTGGTATTTACTCTACAGAGATTCGTAAGGCAGAGAGAGGAAGAGAGATCTGGCTGGGCTCAACTGTGGGAGTGCAGACTGGGTGGGGGACGGGGGGGGGGGCTGCCTGGTCTGGGATTCTAGACTATACAAAAAGAGTTCTGCTTCCTGACTCTGGATGCAGGTGACCAGCCACTTCCACACCCTACTACCATGCCTCCCACATAGCAGATGGACTGTGTGCCCTTGAACCATAAGCCAAAATAAGCCCTTTCTCCCTAAAGTTTGTTTGTTTGTTTAAAATAAACCTACTTATTTATATGAGTATACTGTCCTACCTTCAGACACATCAGAAGAGGGCATCAGATCCCATTACAGATGGTTGTGAGCCACCATGTGGTTGCTGGGAATTGAACTCAGAACCTCTGGGAGAGCAGTCGGTGGCTACTGAGCCATCTCCCCAGCCCCCCACAAAGTTGCTTTTTATCAGGGTGCTTTATCATAGCAGCGGGACAGTAGCCGAGACAGCGTGGGTGGGTTTGTCGTCAGGGTAAAGTGAAATGTGTACAAAAAGCCCTCAGCTGGTACAGAGCGGACAGATTCGCTTCCTTCCTGAACCTGCTGGAAGGTCTCCACGCTTGTCCAGCTTACAGTCCAATCCAGATAAAATCAGAGTCAGTCTCAGCTATACTGTGAATCTGAGACCTTGTCTCAAAAAAAAAAAAAAAAAAAAAAAAATCCAGGCTCCAGGGGCTGGCAAAATGGCCTCGTGGGTAAGGACACTTCCCTATAAGCCGTACCAGCTCCCCACAGGTGTGCCATGGCGTACGGACCCNCTCAGCTATACTGTGAATCTGAGACCTTGTCTCAAAAACAAAAAAAAAAAAAATCAGGCTCCAGGGGCTGGCAAAATGGCCTCGTGGGTAAGGACACTTCCCTATAAGCCGTACCAGCTCCCCACAGGTGTGCCATGGCGTACGGACCCCCCAAAATAAATAACTGTAATAAAACATTAAAAACAAAACAGCATCCAAAAGGTCTCGGTGGGGAGTCACAATGCAACAGTCACACCGATGGCACTAAACGAGATGGGAAAGGGACAGAGAGGGAGGAGGGCAGGGGTGAGGAGGGATGGGATGATGGAGACCCATAAGAGGGGTGGGGAAGAGATGGGGAGGGGAGAGTGGCTAAATGTATCATAAATAAGTGTGAAACTGTCAAGGAACTAACTTAATCAAAGGAAACCGGGGAATTCTGTACTGGGAAGACGGCCCAGCCAGTGAGGTGCTCGCCTGAGTTCACACCCTAGAACCTGGGTAAAAGCCATGCCCGGTGCTGGCCTTGCTCTCAGCGCTGGGGAAACGGAGAGAGAAGAATTTCTGGACCTCACTTGCCTGACAGGCCTAGCCTAACGGATGAGCTCCGGGGCAATGAAGGGTGCGTGGTGGTGTGTGCCCGTAATCCTACCACCCAGGAGGCAGAGATCAGAGGGTCGCAAGTTCAAGGTCACCCACTGCTACAGGGCCAGGCTTAGCTACCTGAGACCTCCTCTCAAACAATCCAAACCAAACAAATGAACAGAAATAACAACAACAGGGAGTGAGTGGGCTGGAGGAGAAAAAACTCACAGAGGTCCTGAGTTCAATTCCCAGCAACCACATGGTGGCTCACAACCATCTGTAATGGGATCTGATGCCCTCTTCTGGTTTGTCTGAAGACAGCGACAGTGTACTCAAATACATAAAATAAATAAATAAATCTTTAAAAAAAAGAAATAATAATAACAAAAACAAACAAACAAACAAAGCAAGGGCTTTGGTGACCCTGGAGACCTTGGCAGGCAGGGTTAGCACTGGCACAGCTGAGCTTCAGTCTCCCTGGATGGAGCCTAGCCATAGCGTGCCCTTAGCTTAACAGTTCCTGTGGCCTGCCATTCCTGACAGATGGCTTAGGCTGCCAGGCTCCCAGGTGGGCCCATTCTCAATGGTCATGGAACACCCTGACATGCCAATATTTAGAAGAAGCCCTGATCACCATAGGACCTCGAGTTCAAGGCTGGCCTGGGCTGGGTTGTGAGACCCTGTCTCAAATCAAAGAAAACAAAGATCTGTGCAGGTAGCTCAGTTGGCAGAGTCAGGCGTGGTGGTGCACCCACCCCAGCACCCTGGAGGCAGAGGCATGAGGTTCAAGGCCCTGTCTCAAACAAAACTAAATGCTGGGCGAGGTGGCGCGCGCCTTTAATCCCAGCACTCAGGAGGCAGAGGCAGGCGGATTTCTGAGTTCGAGGCCAGCCTGGTCTACAAAGTGAGTTTCAGGACAGCCAGGGCTATACAGAGAAACCCTGTCTCGAAAAACCAACCAACCAAACAAACAAACAAAACAAACAAACACTAACCAGCCTGCTCTCTGGAGTGCCGATCACCCTCTACCCTGCCCCCCACAGGGTTTGTTTCTTCTCCTAGTTAACTATTTCCTCTGAGTAGTCTCCCTGGGTCCTTATGCCCCGCCTTCTGAGACCCCCCCCCCCCACCTTCTGAGACCTCGCCTTCTGAGACCCCGCCTTCTGAGGCTTTGTTTACTTGCCGAGGAAGGTTTTTATGGTGAGTTCATGTTTGGAGGACAGTTTGGCTGGCTTTGGGGCTACAGATTGAAAGGTTCTTTTCTTTCTGATCCAAGGACAGTGCCACCTCCGCTTCCTTTATCAGGGTGATTCGCTGGCTCCTGCTCTAGCCCTGGCCTTTCACTTTTTATGTGAGTACACTGTCGCTGTGGCTGTCTTCAGACACCCAGAAGGCATCGGATCCCTTTACAGACGGTTGTGAGCCACCATGTGGTTGCTGGGATTTGAACTCAGGACCTCTGGAAGAGCAGTCAGTGCTCTTAACCTCCGAGCCATACCTGGTTGTTATTCCCCCAACAGTTTTACAATTGCTTACAGCGTCTTAGGTGTTTAGGCATCAGCAGAAATCTAGAGACGGTTAAAAGTTTGAAGAAAAAAAAGTTTTAAAAAGTTGGATGGTAGTGGCCCATGCCTTTAATCCCAGCACTCGGGAGGCAGAGGCAGGTGGATCACTGTGAGTCTGAGGCCAGCCTGGTCTACAAAGTGAGTTCCAGGACAGCCAGGGCTACACAGAGAAACCCTGTCTTAAAACAACACAACAAACAAACAAGTATGGAGGAGACTGTGTTTATGCTTCGCTATCTTACATACAGGATATGACTGTCACAGGTGTTAGTATCCGTAGGGGTCCTTGAACTCCATGGTCCTCTTTGGCTACATAACAAGTTCGAGGTGAGCCTGAGATAGATAGGCTGACAGACTCAGACCCATTCCTGGGAACACCATCTGGCTGTTCATACTTCTGAAGCCTGTTTGTGCAACTGCGGGGGGGGGGGGTCAGGGGGGGAGGGATGAATGTCCCATCCCTAGAGCGCCCGAGGCTTTCAGAAGAATCCAGCCAAAGGCGTAGACTGAAGTCTGGCCCACTGGCTGCTCACGGAATCACTGCTGATGTCTCTAGGACCAGACACTGCAGCTGGATGAGGGAGGAACAGAGAGCAATCTGCCTTTGTCCTCTGGGCATCCTTTAGGTCTGCAGCTGGAAAGAGAGCTGAGGTGTGGCTCCCAGAACGTTTGAGAGGACTGGAGGCCTTCTCGAGAAGTTCCGGGTGAAAGGTTCCACCATGCCCAGTGGTAGGAAGAATTTTAAACTTCTATGGCAGCATGCCCTAAAAATTGTCACAGCAGGTCCTAGACACAGGTTTCCCCAAAAGGGGGCACTGAGATTATTAAGTAATTGCTGCTGATCGATAAATCAGGGAGTGGTAGCTCAGAGACACGAGGTTTAAGCCAGATGCAGACACTGGGCACAGTGTGGGGTAAAGTCCCTGCTGGTCTTCCCCTCCTCTGGCACAAGCCAGCTGGGTTTCTAGACCCTCATGATTTCGCAAGGTGCCCCGTTCTAACACTGCCCACTCTGCTGCCACTGGAACCCTGGCTTGGGGTCCCATCAGCTCAGGCATGTCTGGCACACACAGGTCCTGAGAGCAGGCTCCAGACTAGCTATAGAACAAGCCTTGTCTCCGAGACAGACACACCCTCTTTTCTACTCTCAGACCGAGCTGTAAAGTTGCTGGAGAGCTTCAGACCACGGAACTTCTCCTGGTCCTGCCACCCTGCAGCCGGCTCCACCTTCCCCGGTGCCGCCCTGAGTGGGGGAGCATGGAGCCCCACTACAGGCAAGTGACTCAGCTCTGTCCCCTCCCTGACTTTCTGCCTCCTGCCTATCTACCCTCACCGTGGACCAGGAATTCATCTGAGGACAGGGCACAAAGAAACTATTCCACCAGATCTTAAAGCAAAGACGGAATCCAGATGGGCCATAGGCTGAAGGAAAGAGATGGAGAACCTGCTGGAGGTGGGGGTGGTGGGGAACCAGGGGCATGGAAGCCAGCTAGGAGAACCCATGTGCCACTGCTACTGGCTGGACAGAGAGACCTAAAGAGTGCAGCATAACATGGGGGTTTCTGCAGTACTCTGCTTGTTTGTTTTTTGAGACAAGGCACTGTGTATCCCAGAATGGCCTTGAACTTGCTACATAGCCAAAGATGACCTTAAACTATTTGTTTGCTTGTTTGTTTGTTTGTCTTTTGAAACAGGGTTTCTCTATGGAGGCCTAGCAACCCTGGAACTGGCCTTGAACTCAAAGATCTGCCTGCCTCTACCTCCGGAGTGCTGGGATTAAAGGCGTGCGCTCCTACTGCCCAGCAGACCTTAAAACTTCTGATTCTCCTGCCTTCCCTGGTTCTGCCACCCTGCCCCACATCCCAGGGCAGTGAGGCAGGGCCATCATGGCTACCTCATGCCCTGGCCTCTCTTGAATATGCCATGTCCAGCAGAGGGCTGATATCTGCGAAAAGCCACTGGCATGGGGAGAAGCTTTACTGGAGCTGGTGAGGCAGTGGTGAACCAGACACAGTTTCGGGCCCTAAGGAGCCAATCTGGTAGAAAGGAATAGCTTATGTAAAACCAAAGACACTGTTTCATTTAGATACAAGAAAGTTTCACTTAGGCACAAGAAACTGGTAAGAAGAGGCTGCCTCAAGGTGACAGCCAGCCAGGTCAAGGCAGGGACTCTGATTGGGTACCACTTCAGCTTCTTTGCTCCTTTTGCAGCTCCTCAAATCCCCCAACCCCTCTTCCAAGAAGAATCTTCCTCCCACACCCCAGGACTTCCCCATCCAGCCCCTTTGGAGGCAGGAATCGCAGTAATTTCCTTCCACCTCAAGGTACCCAGGACTGGAGTCTCCCACTATCAAGGAGCGGCTGATTCAACATACAGCTTATTGACTTTGGTAGGAGCCCGGGCCTCTTCTCCGAGTGCTGGTCTCATTGGCCTGCAGAGCTCCTGGGGCCTCTGAAGCAGCTCGCTCTCCTGGATGCCCAGTTTCTAAACCAGGGGAACTCAGGACCCGAGGGGGAGGGGAGTTCAAGGCTCCTACCTCAAGTTCAAGGCTTTTCTTCCGGGAGTCCAGGTCGCTCCTGGTGACTTCGCGGGAGCGGACAAGGAAACCACCAGTTTTCCGCATGCCAGAGATGTCGCCCCGAATGCAGCCAGCTTCGGGGTGCTTCTCGACTTGCACCCTGAACACCTCTGTGCACCGGCGTCTGCAGGCAACCGGGAGATGTTGCTGACCTTTCGGCTACCGGCTCACGCCAAGGCGCGCGCCAGGCTGGAGACCCCTAGGGCCCCGAGAGCTGTCTTCCGCGGGCTTGAGCCCCTGTGCGCTGTCCTTCCAAGCCCCCGCGTTCCGTGCCCTGCGCCCTACCTGCTCCACACCCCAGCCCCGCCTCTTGCGGCCGCTGTCGCCTCCCGGTCCTGTCCCGCCCCGTCCCGCCCAACTAGTGACCACCCTCCCCCATCACCTGCCCAGAGCTCAGGCACCGCCCCGCAGTGTCCCCACGTCGCTCTCTCCTCCTGCCGCTCAAGGGGACTTCAGGTCTGGCACCCCCGCACCCACTTCTTCTAGGTTGGACTTGTGAGAAGACAAAAGAGGAGGAAGGGACCTCGCAACGGATGAAGCGAGCTGATGGAGTGATGGAGTGAGAGTATGGACCGGCTGTGGGATCCGAGGACCAGAGGACTGGCAGTCGGCAGGTGACAGAAATTCCTCCTGCGCGCGATTAAAAACTAATTTTCAAGTGGCACACAGGCAGCAGAGGCAAGGGGATTACTACGAGTTCAAGACTGGCTCCGAAAACATAGTAAGTTTCAGCTAGCATGGGTCAGTGGGTCAAGTGCTTGCCTCGCAAGCATGAGGAAATTCCGTTTCCTATCTAAAAGCCAGCGCGGAGGGTGGGGTGGGCTTAGAAGATGTGCTTAATGTAGGTTCGGTTCCCAGCACCCACATCAGGCGACGCACAATTGCTTGTAACTCCACCCCCTCCCTCCATGAACATACGCACACACAAAATTTAAAAAAGATTTATTGGGCTGGCGAGATGGTTCAGCGGGTAAGAACACTGCTCCTCCGAAGGTCCTGAGTTTAAATCCCAACAACCGTAATGAGATCTGATGCCCTCTTCTGGTGTGTCTGACGACAGCAACAGTGTACTTATTTATAATAAATAAAGTTTTAGAAAAAAAAAAGAATTATTGCTTCCCCCAACGAAAATAAAAAAAACAGCACCCCTACTTTCAATTAGGCTGTGTGGTTCTTTCCGGTCTCCCGGGAGCCCTGAACTCTATGGCACACAGTAGGCTCACAACCAGATTTAAGAGATCCTTGTATAAACGGGGAAACTGAGTACCAGGAAGACAAGGTGGGCCTCTGGTCCCCAGGAGGTAAAGTGACAGACCAGGAGCCACATCCAGGAAGTGACTGGGTCTGGACCGAGTGGCCCTGGGTTGCTTCCATGGCGCCCAGTGCGAAGTTACTCATACTTTGATAGGAAACTCCATCGTGGGCTTGTTGACACATGCTGACAGACAATACTATGCATGATTCAGTGCTTCACCAAAGACGGAGTGGTCACACATGATGGAGGATGGGAAGGAAGGGGGCACTCCTGGCTCTGAGCTCCAGTCCTAAGGAACTAGAGTAGGGTCTCTTAGGGACATTCCAAGATGTTTCCAGATGCTCTTCTGGGTATGGGGACAGGATCTCAGGAGTCAGATGGCCTTGGGTTCGAATTCTGCTCCACGGTTTACTAATTCCAAGACAGGTATGGCTATGACTATGTGTCCTCAGCTACTACTATGGCAAGGGCTAGAAATGAGATGCTTCAAGTGATGGGCAGGCTGGGGACATCTACATTTATTCATAGAGCCAGAGAGAAGCACACGAGCGTGTGCGTGTGCATACGTGCACACACACACACACACACACACACACACACGGTTCCCTCTAAGAGAGCTGTTTATGGTTCTCCTATCTTGTGTGGCTCTGTCCATCTCTCCCTTCCTCCCCTAACATCCCACATCAGAACAAGGTCTCACACTCCTATAATGAAGGGATGTGGAGACAGACCCTTTCTCTCCCCCAGTTTTTTCTTTTTAAAAATATTTACCTTTATCTTATGTGCCCTGGTGTTTTACCTGTATGTATGTGTATATATGTCTCTGTGAGAGTGTAATATCTTGGAGTTACAGATAGTTGTAAGCTGCCTTGGGGGTGCAGGGATTTGAACCCAGGTCCTCTGAAAGAGCAGCAAGTGCCCTTAACTACTGAACCATCTCTCCAGTGCCCCTCCCCTCTTTAAAACTATAACCAAGCCCAGCCCCTAGAGCCAAGCCTCCAGGCAGCCCAAGTGTAGAAGACTGAAGGTGTTCTTTATCGGCAGCTCTAGTCCTGCATTAAAGCCCTGGAATGTTCACTGTGGGTTAGCGTCTTTGAGCGATGGGCATCATCACAGAAACCCTGCCCTGACTGATGAACCTCCAGAGAAGTGGGGTTTGGGGGTGGGGTACAAGATGAATCTTCTACAAAAGGGAGACAACTGGAGAAGGTCTGTGGAGGAAACAATACTTTCTTTCTCAGAACATTCCAGGTGGGAAGGCAGTGACCTCTCTCTACAAGATGGGGACAGGCTGACACCCTCTTAGGAGCACAGAGGAACAAGCTGGGACAGGAAGGACAACCTGGCTGTGTCCTGGGTGCACAAAGCCTATAAGCAGAAAGTCACCCAAGAGGGGACCCTGAGGGGAATGCTGAGGTCAGAGGTCACCGTGAGGCCTTATCCTGACAGGGGGAAGAGCTCAGGCTTCATTTTAACGATGGGGTTCCCCCCCCCTCACTTAAAGCCGGGAGGGTGAGAAGGAAGGTCACACTCTGGTCTAGCCCTTGTTCCAGTGGATCACTGGGAGCTGGTGCAAGGGATAGAGAGCCAGCTGGAAAGTGGTGTGTGTGTGTGTGTGTGTGTGTGTGTGTGTGTGTGTGTGTGTGTGTGTGTGTGAAAGGAGTGGTTGGGGCTTATCTGGAAGAAGGCAGGCAGGGGATTGATGCTATTCTAAGACAGGCTGTGGTAGCCTGGTTACTGATGCTACAATTCACCCTGCTTTCGAAACTTCTGGGCCTAGAACCCCAAGGCCTTGTGCACACTAGGTAACTAGGCAGGTGCTCACCACTGAGCCACACCATCAGAATCTTGACCCTTCTTCTGGCTAAGGGAGTACACACCCAGAGTCTGTGCTAGAGAGGTGGAAAAATAAGCCTGCGACTCATGTGCCCGTCGAACAGAAATACTTGTAGGTGATAGAATAGGTGGATCTCTGTGAGTTTGGGGCCAGCCTGGTCTACATTGTGAGCTCCAGCCAAGCAGTACTGGCGTGGCACTTGATGACTGTATTCTGTATTGAGAACTACAGAACCTGAGGCAGAAGGAGAGACCCAGACTGCCTTGGTCTGTAGAGTGAATTTTAGGCAAGCCTGGGCTACATAATAAGACCCAGTCTCAAAACAAAAGACTCCAAACAAACAAAAAGGAGGAGGAAGAAGAGGAAGAGGAGAATAGGAAGTGGGGGAGGGGAGAGATTTCCCTTTTCAGTGGAAAGCCCCCAAATGCATCAGGTTCCTTCCAAGTCTTGTTAGCACAGGATGCCTCAGGGAAGCACCACCCATGGGCACTGGGGTGTTCTGTTTTGAGACACAGTGTCACTGTTTGGTGCTGGTGATGGAGCCCAGGACTTTGTGAACACTAAGAGAACACTCTCCCCGCTGAGCCCCAGCCCCAGCCCGGCCCTGGGGTTTTATCTCAGTTAGGATTGCCCAGTCTCTTCTCTCAAAGCCATGATCTGCTGTTTATGGCTTTGAAGACGGTTGCTGGGGAACAGGCACATGTTGTACAGGATTAAAGTGTAGTCTCAGTGGGGAGACAGCACAGATCGAGACACCTAAGTGTACAGTGATTAAGCTAGAGATTGGGGGGGCCAACTTTCCAGGCTGATGGCTTTTTTTTTTTCAGACTTGCCTTTTAATCCAAATACAATTACATAACTATAGTAATTAAAAGTATTTCTTTATTCTTGAGAATGTCATATATATATATAATGAAATATAAGCAAAATTACGTGCCATTTTCCCTTATAACTCCTGTCTGTATCTCCTTCAATATATTCCCCCTCCAACTTCATGTCTTTTTATTATTATTCACTTTACATCCCTATTGCTGTCCCCCCCCCCCGACCACTTTCCCACAGTCCCTATCTTCATCCCCTTTCTTTTCTCCTCTGAGACTGATGGTTTTTGAAATGAATTCTTTACCTGTCAGCAAGGAGGAGGCAGAGGCAGCAGAGGCACAGAAACTCAAGCTTTTGTTTTTGTTTTTTTGTTTTTAAATGATTTTAGGCTGGAGGCATGGCTTAGAGGCTCAGGGCATTTGCTGCTCTTGCAGAGGGCCTGGGTTCTATTCCCAGCACCCACACAGTGGTTTATAACCACCCATAACTCCAGTTCTAGGGGATCTGATGCCCTCTTCTGACTTCTGAGCACCAGGCATGGACATGGTGCACATATGAACAGGCAGGCAAAACACTCTCACAGGACGTAAACTGAGCAACTTTAATAAGCAATGTTTTAAAGATTACTTACTATTATTATTATTATTAGTAGTAGTAGTATGTCTATGTGAGTTTGTATGTTCAAGTATGTGAGTGTGTTATTATTGGAAGTAGTGTTTGTGTGCATGTGTGTATACATGCGTGTATTATTATTAGAAGTGTATGCTTATGTGTATATGTATGTATGTGTTCTTATTAGTATGTGTGTGAGTGTGCATGTATATGTGTACATGTTATTAGTGGTGTGTGTTTGTATGCATGTGAATGTGTGCATTATTATTATTAACGTGTGTTATTAGTGGTAGTATGTATGTATGTGCATTTGTTAGTATGTGCATGTATGAGTGTGAGTGCGCGTGTGTGACTGTACATGTCACAGCTCACGGTGGAGGGCAGAAGGTAACTTAGTGGAGTTGGCTGTCTCCTACCTTTGCGTGGGTTCTAGGCATTGGATTCAGGTCACCAGGCCTGCAGGGCCATCTCTCTGGCCCAGGTGAGGGGTGAGGACCTGGAGGGTGGTGCCCTAACGAACCACGTGACCTCTCCGGGCCTCTGCCCTCTGTGTGGCTCGCAGGCGGACTGTGTAGTGTCTTTGACTCTCCCCATGGTAAGCTTGATTTTCATGACCAGCTCAGGCAGTCCTCTGACAACCTCCCCATTTTTTGTTTTTAAATACGCTGCAGTCCGGGTCCTTTATTTCTTTTTTGTACATTAGGCCATGAATTCGTATGGAATGGGCTCCAGCAGCTCTGGCTCTTTTCCGTTAGTCTGCACAAAGTGTGCTTCTCTGGGTGGCGCAGGCTGGCGCTTCAGCTGAGCCTAGGTGCCCTTCTCTTTGGCTGCCTTTTTCTTCTGATCGTCCTCCTTCACCCGCTTCAGGAAGCTGTTCTGCTCTTTTGTGGGAAGCGGGTGTGGCCGTGGCTGCGGCCTTGGCACCCTGGCTCACTGCCAAGCCCCGTGATTCCCTGCTTGATTACCAAAAACCTGATTATGCGCACCTGAGTGTGCTGCCCGCCTGACGTATAACGTCATACAGCATGATATTGCGTCACTGGCCTACCAACACCCACCCTGTCTGCGTGCATGGCTCGCGTATAGAACGTGCTGAATGCTGATTGGATGATGAGCGATGAGAGACGAGTGCAGAGGGTGGAAGGGGATAAATTGGGCGATCCCAGAATAAAGAGAGAGAGCTGAGGAGAAGCAGAGAAGCTGAGAAGCAGAGGGGAGAAGCTGAACTGCTGTAGAGAGCTGGGGTGAGCTGTAGAGAGAATAAAGGAAGCTGCAGTGGGAAGCTGTGGAAGCTGCTCAAATCCTGCCTTGGTGTGTCATTTTTTTTTTTTGCCCCACCTCTGCGGGACGGAGGTGGGGGGGGCGGCACTCTTTGAGTGTTCTATATGCTCAATCCGCATACTGATCCTCTTGGCCAGAATCTTGCCCTTAACTTGCTTGTTTACAATGATGCCCACGGCACGCTGGGCGACGTTGTAGACTCTTCCAGCTTTGCTGTAGTAACACTTATGGACGTTCCTTTTTGAACAGTGCCCATTCCCTTGCTGTCTACACTATCACCCTTCTTCTAGATTTGAGTATATGTGGCCAAAGGAACAACGCCGTGTTTCCTAAAAGGCCTTTGTGTTTGTCATTTGGGTGAGTTACTGGAAGATGGCTGCCAAGGCCATTCCCATTTTTTTTTTTTTTAGGACTTTGTATAAGCTACTTGCATCTAGTAAAGCTGCCTCTCTATTCCCACAATGGCAATGAGAAGCTATGAATGAAGATCAGCCTCCAGTCATCTACCTAGGTAATTCCTCACCTCGAGGACCTGTGGTTACATCTAGAGAATTCTAGGAGCTCTTCCTGGGTGCAGTTAAGTTCATCCAAAGCCATCCAGGCTGCTGAATCTGGGTACCACATGGGACTCTAAGTCAGAGGAGAAAAGACACGGAGTAGATGCAATTCATCATCTTCTCTACCTGTATGCTGTGTGACACCTGTCAGCTCTCCCAGCCTCTCTGGGCTTCAGGGTCTTCGTCCATCATCCATTCAATCAGCATTCACTGAATGCCTGTGATGAACCCAAGAGTTGCCAGTGACTGCTGAAGTTGCCTCTCTGCTCTAAGAACCAACAATCATAAACAGGCCGATGAGACCAACGTGGGAGGCGAGTGCTCAAGTGCTCGGGAGGAGGGTGAGCAGGAGCTGGAAATGGCATCTGCCTGTGGCTGGTTTGAAAGCTTTGTGGGGAGTGCAGGAGTCCAGTGTTACTTTGTTACAGCAGCAGACATTGCGAAGGAAAACAGACATTCTGTCCAAAGGAAAACATCTACAACGGCTCTAAGGGCCCAAGGCAGATGGGTTGATCCAGGGAGCAAGCACTGAAGATGAGGTAACCTTGACCATCCTTGACCCCAAGGCCTTCAGTCCTCCTTGTCCTTTAGAACCTCAGACTCCCCTGGGTACTTGGGATGGCAAGATGGCTCAGTAGGAAAAGGTGCTTGCAGCTAAGGCTGATGCCTTGAGTTTGATCCCTGGGAGCCTACGTGGTGGAAGGGGAGAACGGCTTCTACACACTGTGATTTGATCTCCTCGTGCACACACTGGTGTGCCCACACACAAATAAATGATCTCCTCGCGCACACACTGGTGTGCCCACACACAAATAAATGATCTCTTCATGCACACACTGGTGTGCCCACACACAAATAAATGCAACAAAACATGAAGAAAAAAAAAAAAAAAAGATGGGCATGGTGGCATACTGTTTTAATCCCAGCACTTGGGAGGCAGAGGCAGGCGGATTTCTGAGTTCCAGGCCAGCCTGGTCTACAGAGTGAGTTTCAGGACAGCCAGGGCTACACAGAGAAACCCTGTCTCCAAACAAACAAACAAACAAACAAACAAAAAAGCCAAACCAAAACAAAACAAAAAACAAACAAAGAAAAAAAGAAAAACCCAAATAAATAAGTATTCGGCAGGGAAGGTACTATAAGTGCAATTGATACCTGGAAAAAAAAAAAAACAAAAAAAAACCCAAAAAACCCCAGGGCTTTGGACTTGGCCAAAAAAATAAAAAATCAGAACAACCTCCCCCCCCAACCGCTTAGCATTGTGGGAGCCCCGGGGAGGAGATTGAGATCTGGCAGGCCTAAGGGACACAGTCCTGAGCAGAGATGCCATGGCCCCACCTTTTGCTCCCTGCTGGCTGGGTGGAGTCACCCCTGATATCACTCTCAGGGCACCTCCCTTCCCAGCTTCCCCTGGGCTCCACCCTTCTCACACAAATGCCCTGCAGCCACTCTGTTTCTTAAACACTAGCACCTGGGCCAGCCTGCGCAGTCTGTGACCTGTCACCTGGTCACCTGTCTGTGTCAAAGCCTGCGACTAGAGCATGGAGGACCTATTCCAAGGAGAAATAACCAGACACATCAAAAGTAGTCTACAGAATGACTGGCTGCCTATTAGGGGGCAGCTGCAAGGGTAGGTGTCAGGTCCCTGCATAAGACTGGCAGTCAAAAGAAAACGTGTTAAAAGATTTTTGTTAAGATTTATTTTATGTGTATGTGTGTTTTTCCTACATGCGTGTCTGTGCACCACATGTGTGCCTCTGTCCGTGGAGGTCAGAAGAGGGTACTGTATTCCCTGGATCCAGTGGTTGTGAACTACCTTGTGGGTGCTGAGAACCAAATCCGAGTCCTTTGCAAGGGCAGCAAGTGTCCCTAACCACTGGGCAATCCTGCCAGCCCCACTTTGTTTATCTTTAGGCTTTCCTCTCTGTCTCTCCAACCTGCTGTCAGTCCTCCCTTGAGCCTGGCTTCTAGTTTTCTCCAACTTCCTTAGGACAGTGTGGTGGTCTTTTTTTTTTTTTTTTTTAAAGACTTATTTATTTGTTATATGTAAGTACACTGTAGCTGTCTTCAGACACCCTGGAAGCTGGCATCAGATCTCATTACAGATGGCTGTGAGCCACCGTGTGGTTGCTAGGATTTGAACTCATGATCTTCGGAAGAGCAGTCAGTGCTCTTAGCCGCTGAGCCATCTCTCCAGCCCCAGTGTGGTGGTCTTTAGAGTTATCCCTTCTGTGGTCACTGCTCACTGGCATAAATAAAAAGTCTAGAAACACCAGCTCCCACCCCATTAACTAAGAGATGATGATGATGATGGTGATAGTGATGATGGTGGTGGTGGTGGTGGTGTATTTGTGTGTACATGCATGCACATGTGTGAGCATGTGTGTGTGTGCCTTTTCACAGGGGAAACTGCTAGTGAGCCTAGGGTCACGTCACACTCAAAGGCAGCGTCTCAGGTGCAGAGGGACCCCTCTCCGCTCTGGCTTTACCAGCGGTTACTAGAAATTTCTAATGGGCTAGAAATCACCTCAGAAATGACTACAGCAGCCCAGGAAATCAGCTAAACCCAGTATCAGAAAGACTGAGAAAACCTGCTTGCTCACCTCATTTCCTCTTCTAGGGGGGATGAGGGGGGAGGCTCGACAGAATCCCATAGCAAGAAGATCAGAGAACTCGCCAATAAAGATCTCAGTTACTCAAAAGATGCTGAAGGCAGATGGTGCTGGGCCAAGACATCACCTGATTACTTCTCTGAATTGTAGGGAAATGGTGACTCAAGTCTACCACCCACAGAGAGCACTGAGTGATACTATGTTTTCCTGTCCATTTGGAGTAAATTATTTAACAACAAATCCAAAAAAAAAAAAAAACCCAAAACAAAACCAAAAAAACCAACAACCATATATATATAAACCCATCTATATACTCATCTAGCCACAGACTGAGCATCACTGGGCACTCTTGTGAAATAATTATCCTCAAATAAAGGGCACAAAAATCACCCCCCAAAAAACAGCCTGTTATTTCATTTAAAGATATCACAGCAAAATATTTTCTTACAGCAGAAGAAAATATCATGCAATCATTAACTTGTCTTAGCTCAATGGCAAGGCAGGAAGAAGGCAGATGTATTAACAGTTTTGAAAAGAAATTATAGCACGCCTTTAATCCCAGCACTCGGGAGGCAGAGGCAGGCAGATTTCTGAGTTCGAGGCCAGCCTGGTCTACAGAGTGTGTTCCAGGACAGCCAAGGCTATACAGAGAAACCCTGTCTCGAAAAAAACAAAAAAGAAATTATGTTGTTTTGGAGCAGTGAGATGGCTCAGTGGGCTAGCCTGCTGACCTGGGTTGGATCCCCAGAGCCCACACAGAGTAGAACCTTCCAGAATTATCCTATAACCTCCCTCCACATGCACCTATGGTGCAGGTATACACACATACTTGCAGGTGTTACACACACACACACACACACACACACACACACACACACGAACATACATACACCTCTGCAGGCACACACACACATGCACACAGAGGAATCACACATTTTTGACAATTAAAAATTTTCTTCTTGGGCTGGAGAGATGGCTTAGTGTTTAAGAGCACTGACTGCTCTTCCAGAGGTTCTGAGTTCAATTCCCAGCAACCACATGGTGGCTCACGACCATCTGTAATGGGATCTGATGCACTCTTCTGGTGTGTCTGAAGGTAGCTACAGTGTACTCATATAAACAAAAATAAATAACACCTTTAAAAATGTTTCTTCATTAATGTGTGTGTGTGTGTGTGTGTGTGTGTGTAAAGATATGTACACGTGCCACAGCAGACATGTGGCGGTAAGTTGTCTCCATCCTTCATAGGTCCTGGGGGTAGAACTCGGGTCGTCAGGCTTGGCAGCAAGCATTGCTATTCACTGAGCCATCTCTCTAGCCCTGTGCTAATAGTGTAAGTCCCATAGGAAGGCTGGGTGAGACCTAAGAGGAGATAAGATTTTTCAGTTATGGCGCATGGTTCTTGAGCTGCCCATGGGTACTAAACAGTAGTTGTCTGTTTTTCTATTTGTACAGGATCTATTACTGTCTGTTTTGCTTTCCAAATACAGGGACTATAGAAAGTGACTCACACCCATTTTTTAAAAATGATTTATTGCTGGGCGTGGTGGCACACGGCTTTAATCCCAGCACTCGGGAGGCAGAGGCAGGCAGATTTCTGAGTTTGAGGTCAGCCTGGTCTACAGAGTGAGTTCCAGGACAGCCAGGGCTATACAGAGAAACCCTGTCTTGAAAAACCTATTTATTTATTTATTTATTTATTTAATGTATGTGAGTACACTATTGCTGTCTTCAGACACACCAAAAGAGGGCATGGGATCCCATTACAGAGGGTTGTGAGCCACCATGAGGTTGCTGAGAACTGAGTTCAGGTCCTCCCGAAGAGTAGTCAGTGCTCTTGACTGCTGAGCCATCTCTCCAGCCCTCACACCCACTTTTGCTACAAAGAATTATCGTTTTTTAGACAGGGTCTCTTATGCTTAGGATGACCTTGAACTCCTGACCTTCCTGTCTCCACATCTCAAGTGCTGTGATTACAAGCCTGGGTCACCACACTGGCCACTCAGCTGTTTTCAAGATCAGCTTGTGTCTGGCTTGCTCCTCATAGCTTGTTCAGCCTGGTTTCTTTATAAACCTCAAGGCCACTTGCCCAGGGAATGGGGACCAGGCAATCTGATGGAGGCATTTTCTCAGCTGAGATCAACTTCCCAGATAACTCTAGTTTGTGTCTAGCTGTCAAAAACCCAACCAGATCAAGAGGACTCTTTTGATTACACTAATTGATTTGAGAAGCGCCATCTCAGTTGCGGGCAGGACCCTTCCTTAGGTAGGAAATTCTGGACTGCTGGCGTGAGACAGAGTGGAGAAAGCAAGTGGAATATTAGCATGCGTGGAGCACTCCCACTCTCATGCATGGAGCACTCCCACGCATGGAGCACTCTCCCATGCTTGCATTCGTTACTCTCTTCTGATCAGGGCATAGCGCAACTGGCTGCTTCAAGATCATGTTGTCTTGATCTCCCTGCCATGATGGATCGTAACATGGAACTATGAGCTAGAAATAAAACTTTTCTTCCTTAAGTCATTTAGTCAGGGTACTTTATCACAGCAGTAATGAAAAGAAAGGCAGGCAGGCTGAGGGAAGCTTATGACATTTGAGAAACCCAGGACAGCAGTGTACTGGCATCCCTCCACATGTGAGCCAATGATGAGGCATACGGGATGGTTGACAGTATGAGCCTACCTCCTAGCTGCAGTATGGGTTTAGAAGGCTCTAGAAACACTGTAATAGAGAAAGTGATTTTTCTGAACATTTCAGGCCACAACCCCCTAGATAACATAGATTCAGCACCCCCTGTGGTGGGTTGGATGACAATTCCCCACAGGCTCATATATTTGTGTGCTTAGTCACCAGGGAGTGGCACTGTTTGAGAAGGATTAGAAGGATTGGGAGGTGTGGCCTATTTGAGTGCATGTGTCTTGTCAGTGGGGTGGGCTTTGAGGTTTCAAATGCTCACACCAGGCCCAGTGCCTGCCTGTCTCTCTGTGTGAGCCTATCTGCATCTATGCCTTTCTCCTGCCTGAAGATCAGGATATGGTTCTCAGCTACTTTGCCAGCAGGTCTACCTTCACACCACCATGCTCCCAGCCGTGATGATCATGGAGTAAATCTCTGAAACTGTAAGCAAGCTCCCACCCAGTTAAATGCTTTCCTTGGTCAGAGCTGCCTTGGTCATGGTGTCTCTTCACAGCCGTAAAACAGTGGTGTTTGTTTGTTTGTTTGTTTTTCAAGACAGGGTTTCTCTGTGTAGCCCTGGCTGTCCTGGAACTCACTCTGTAGACCAGGCTGGCCTTGAACTCAGAAATCTGCCTGCCTCTGCCTCCGGAGTGCTGGGATTAAAGGCGTGCGCCACCACGCCGGGCTCTGACCAGTGTTCTAACCTTCAGAGCAGTTGGAAGAGCAGAGGAACCTTGGCAGGATTTCAAGACTTTCCTGTGGCGGCAATCAAGGGTCAGGGCTGTGTGCTCACACGGGTTCCTCTCAATGCTGCGTCTGGTACTAACAGAACTGATACACACTGATGAGCTTTTTTGGTGTTTTATATATATTTTATATATAACTTTTTTTTTTTGAGACAGGGTAACCTTGGCTGTCCTGGAACTCACTCTGTAGACTAAGCTGGCCCCAAACTCAGAAATCCGCCTGCCTCTGCCTCCCAAGTGCTGGGATTAAAGGTATGCGCCACCACTGCTATATATGAGTACTCTGAGCCATCGTGTGGTTGCTGGGAATTGAATTCAGGACCTCTGCTCCCTTCAGTCGGTTGGTCGGCCCCGCTCGCACCAGTCAACCCAGCTCGCTCCAGCCCAAAGACTTATTATCTAAGTACACTGTAGCTGACTCCAGACACACCAGAAGAGGGCGTCAGATCTCATTACGGATGGTTGTGAGCCACCACATGGTTGCTGGGATTTGAACTCAGGACCTTCAGAAGAGCAGTCAGTGCTCTTAACCGCTGAGCCATCTTTTCAGGCTGCTGATGAGCTTTGAAGTCGGCTTATTTTTAGGAGGATAATTTCGAAGTTAGACTTCATTCTTATATTTTCTAGTCTGTGCTTTTTTGTTTCATGGCTTTTAGAGGCAGGATTTCATGTAGCACAGGCTAGCCTCGAACTTGTATATAGTTGAGGGTGACCTTGAACTGATCCTCCTGACTCTAAACCCCAAAGAACTGACCTTTTAGACATACATGACCATGTCTAGTCCTGTCCTGTACTGTTCTGTTATTTGGAGACATGGCTTCATGTAGCCCAGGCTGACATTGAACTTGCTGTGTAGCTGAGGATGACCTTGAACTCCTGACCTTCCTTCCTCAGAAGGGTTATAGGCCTGTGCCATCCACAGTGGCCGGGGATCCAACACAGGGTCTTGTGAAAGTTAGGAAAGCACTCTGCCAGCTAAGTCACACCTCGGACCTCTAGTCTGTGTTTTCAAAAGCGGCTTTTTTTCTTTTTTGGTTTGTAATGCCGGTTCTGCTTACTGTTATCAACCAAAGGAAATTTGATCCTGATGGTAGGGGTTTGGGCGAGTGTTGTCAGGGTGTTGGGGATGAAGCCTGGGGCCCAGTGCATGCCAACTAAGCACGAAACCTACCTTCTAAGCTCCTTCTGAACCCCAAGTTATAGTAGAGCCTTAAGCAGAGACCAAGGCCCCAACCTGGAAGCACAGCGCCACCTGGTGGCAGCTCTGCAGACCAACCCGGAGAGGCAGCCAAGGAGGTGGAACCACCAGCTTGCTTTGCGTTCATTTTACTCAAAACTATATAAAGCACCCTTGAGTCCTGACATGCTTCCAGGAGGATTACAGAGTCCCACCAGATAGAGCTCAGAGCACTAGAAAAAGGACACGCCTATGCAGTCTAGTAACACGTTGATTTTGTCTAATTTGAGACTTAGGCAACTGCCTCTGCATCTTCTGGTAAAGGTGAGTGGGGTGAGGGTGGGGCTGGGGGCTAGGGATTTGGGGTGCTACCCCCTGGGGGGGGGGTTCTGTTCCTTTCCATTCCCAAATAGGGCACTGTTTAGTTTTAATTGAGACAAGGTCTCACTGTGTAGCCCTGGCTGTCCTGGAATTCCAGTCAGTCCTAGTATATACACTGAAGAGACTGCTCAATGAGCTGACTTAAAAAACAACTCTTTATTAGTTTCAACATCAACATTTGTTACAGGTAATCACAAGTCTCTTCCAGGTCACAGTCTGCCTTTGTCACCTCCTTACAGGACAAGGAGTGTTCGAAAGCCTCGGGACACAGGACAGTTGAAGTTGATAATGAACTATGGCCATCAGGTCAAGGATACTGAAATCACAGGACACACGGACAAAGCTCACTGACCAGTCTCCACAAGTGCAGCGAGCATTTACTATACTTCATAGGACCAGGGGACTACAGACATGCTGGATTCGGGACTTAATCCAGCTGCAGTTTCAGTTGTGGAGATCAATGGTACAATAGCTGTGAATGCGTTCTCACACATCAAAGACACAAGTGACGTGAATAAATACTCAGGGGCTGACAGCAGAGGGCAGGGCACGGCACGGCACAGGACTGACACCTGTTGTCCCTCCGGGATACCGACAAGGAACGGTACAGAAACCACAAATTATCTGCATAGATAGTAAAGAAATCCCCCTTATGTCAAAAATGCACATCCGGTCAGGCCACGTGGGACCTGCAAGGCTCTCGGGACCCACGTCAAGAACTGCAGGTTTCCAAGAGAAAGCACTAATCCGAGTTAGTAGGTGGTGTCTGCATGCTGACCGTATCTGGGATCACTTCTAGCCTTGACTAGAAACCACAGGGAACAGGGCATGTTCCCAGCCGTGGCCAAAGATGCACAGTCGCTGTTATCTGTCACTGGGATACCTGTACACCCAGGAGTCCCCTTGTTTTTAGACAGGGTCTTGGTACATGGCCCAGGCTGGCCTTAAACTTGCAACATCCTCCTGCCTCTGTCTCCTAAGTGCTGAGAGGATAGCGTATGTCACCATGCTGAGTACATTTGGTATTCCTGACTATGAATTGTGCTCTGCTCAAGACTGGGGCAAACAGTGGCACTCTGAGGGGGAGGACGGAGGTTCTGGAGAACACACTCTGAGGGGAGTTTGAAACCCCAATAGTCATTTGTCATGTGGTTGCTCAAGGTTCATGCATCTTACTCTCTCTGTGTACTTAAGTTTGTGTAGAATAAGTCCAGGATACAGGCTTCTTGGCTAGAAGTAAATATTTTCCCAATTGCTCTGTCCTGTCACACCAAAAAAGGAAATACCTTATTCGGAGATGGTCTAACTCATGTAGCCCAGGCTAGCCTCGTTCTCTCGATCCTCCTGCCTCAGTCTCCTGCAGGCTGAGATCACAGGCCGGGGGCCACCACACCCAGATAACGTTTCCTTTAAGACAGATGTATCAGGGAACACAGAGGGAGGTGGAAGGTGACCAAGCTCACCTGACAGGTGAGATCCCAAGCTCTATAGAAAAGAAGGCAAGCAAGCAGGTGTGGACCCACGGCATCAAAGACTCCAGTATACGTCCACAGTTTAACTACACTGAAAGCTCTCTTCTGAAAACCAGATCCTCGAGTCTAAAAATAGTTCACATAAAAATATAAAGCCCAGGCCCACCATTAGTCTGGAATAGAACTTGACTTTCTAAGCCGAGGGAGAGGGACGTTCCATAGAGAACCTTTAACTCCATGCATCCTTTGAGCCTGGCTCTTCTCTCACTATGACTGTTTACATTCTAACATGTAAATTCTAGCATGTAGCATGACTGTGAATATCCAGGGAACCCACATAAAGTGGCAACACAGCTGCCAGTGGTCCAGGTAACATTATGTACGCAGATTTGAACTTCTTGACTTAAAAAAAAAACCCGACAGCAACAGATGTTCTTTAATTGATGGGTAGAAAATGAAAGCCAAGACAAATTTTAAAACTGGGTTAGGATCACTTGGAAAATTAGAGAGCATGTGTACTATATATTATATGTACTATATAATGGGAACACACAACTCCCCAACAGTTGAGAACACACTTGCTGGCAGCGAGGGTCTACCTTACAATCAAGCAACCTCCTTACAAAGAAGCAACCTGCTGAGCTCAGCACTGCAAAGCACTGTGAAGCCAAGGATGACCTTGAATTCCTGATCTACTGTATTTGCCTTCAAAGTCTCAGGATCACGGCGGCAACGTGTGCCTGGATCCAGTCAATTGGGAAGACCCACTGAGGCCTGGTGTTTGAGACCAACCTGGGCCACATGAGATGGCACCTCAAAACAAAACTCACTTTATCTGGCAGATGACTTGGATCTAAAAACCAGTGCGGGTGGAATCTTAATCTTCAACTGAATCTACACAAAGGCTTTCCAATGGCAAATGCAGAATCCAGCATTCGACAGGATCCGAAGGCCAGGGACACCTGTCCTGTTCTTATTAGGTATGGTGGCACACACCCGCAGTCCTAGCACTTAGGAGACAGAGGCAGGAGTTCAAGGTCATCCTTGGGACACAGCAAGCTTGAATTCAACCTGGACTACAGGAGACCCTGTTTTAATAAGAAACACAATGCACATGTGTGTGTGCACATGTGGGCACGTATGCACGACCATGAGATCAATCCTACCACAAAAAAGACCCAGCCCTAACATGTACATGGCTCTCATGGCTTCAGTTCTCTACGTTCCTTTCTTTGCAGTAGCAGCTATGTTCCTCTCTGGTCTATGCCCAGCCCCTTCACTTAGGCCAGCCAGCTCTGAACACTTGCTGTGTAAGAACAGTTGGATGAGTGGAGCGGCTGATGTGCCTGTAGCCCGGTACTCAAAGGCAGGAAAGCCTGTGAGGGACCAGTGAGGCTGAGCAACCTATGGAGGCCCAAACAGCACATCTTCAAGTGTAAGAAGCAATTCTATCTGAGGACCAACTGCAAGCAAAGGTGGAAATGTCCGTTAAAGGGGGAAGTCACAGGCTAGCCTGAGCTACGGTGTGAAATCTTGTCTCAAAACCAACCAACCAACCAACCAAACAAACTCAACCACCCCCAAAAGAATGTTTACTCTCCCTAGTCCATGGGGAAAAGTACAGGTAATTTTTCATTCCGAACAGCTGAAATACTTGAATGGAAATCTTGGAAGTGTGTAGTGCTCACCCCTGTAATTCTAGCACTTGGGAAGCTGAGGCAGGAGGATCACAGGGGACGTGAGGCCCAGGAGCTACAAAGTGAAACCCTGTCTTTGAAGAAAACAAAAACAAACAGGCTCCCCCAATTTAAAGTGGTCTTCACAAAGTCTTATCATTATCTTCTAAAGTTAAGACCGACTAATGTCCATGATTACACACACAGCACAGGAAACCTCAAGCAGTAGCAGGCCAGCATTAAGGTAAAGAGAGTGACTGAAGAGCTGCCGTGCAAGCTCCAACTACGTAGTCCTCAGCCAAGCTTCCCGGTGACACATCCCACTGGCAAAGGTCGGGTTCCTCCAGCAGAGCCGAGGCTGGGAAGGGCTGAGCTGGGAGCAGAGTTCTGTACACCACTGTCACTGACTGCCAAGTAAGATGGACAGCCAAGAGAGCCAGGGCAGATGGACAGCCAGGAGAGCCAAGAGCACATCTGCCCATGACATCTGGATCTGACAATCTCAGTCATTTGGCCTTTCATCCTCAAAGCTAGTGAAAAAATACTTGAGAGAAATGACTTCTACAAATGATTTTGTATCTCAGGTTTCTTCTCGTGCAACCAAAAAAAAGAGGTCATGTCTACAGAACAACACTTTGCCTTTCCTCAATAGATTTGTTATGACACTGCCACACCTGTACAAAAATACCCACACCAAAGTACTGAAATCGTAAGATTAATTTTTAAATCTGTAAAAATGGCAGTGCACTGGGTGACTCTACTTCTGGCCTGTGGTACCCAATGCTCTACAGGTTCAAGGGAACTAATATTTCTGGGGGAGGAGACAGGTGCCACATGGTCAGGGCTAACCTTGTCACTTAAAGTGCCATTGAGAATACTGTTCAGAATTTCAAACAGCTGGCCGAATCTGCTACTCCACCCCACGTTCCAGCCTGGGGAGGCTGGCCCAACTGCCTGACAGATGCAGCCGCATCCCTGTGTGCTCCACGGCAGGCGCGGCGGTAGTAGTGGGACACACAGGCCGCTCACAGCGCACAGTCGAGCCGTTCACTCAGTGCCGCCGTGGGAGCTTCCGGGCGCCGCGTCTGCGTGATTTTCTGTTTCGGATTTTTTGTGTCTTCTTCCTCTTCAGTTTCGCTCTCACAGACATGCACCACCACACTGGGGGTGGACTCGGTTCCCGCGTGCAGTTCATATTTCTCCCCTGCAAGCACAGGAAGGGGCCTTACTCCCAGTGAAGGAAGCTGTTTCTTCTACCTCCCAACTTCCTCTTTGCTACGTCATTCAGTGGCTGATTTTTTTTTTTTTTTTTTTTTTTTTTTTTTTTTTTTAAGACTGAGTCTCATGAACTCTGGGCCAGTTAGAAACTTGCTGCTGTAGCTGAGGCTGACCTTGAACTCTAATTCTTCTGCTTCCATCTCCTAAGAGCTGGTTTTTTGTTTTTTGTTTTTTTTAAACTCCCTGGAGTCGCACTGCTGACCTGGAACTCCCAGGGAGTTGCCAGACTCTGCCTCCCAAGTGCTGTTAAAGTTGAGAACCACCATGCCCTGCAGAAATTCTATTTGTAAAGACACTGTTGGGCTGGTGAGATAGCACAGTGGGTAAGAGCACTGACTGCTCTTCCGAAGGTCCTGAGTTCCAATCCCAGCAACCACATGGTGGCTCACAACCACCTGCAATGAGATCTGATGTCCTCTTCTGGTGCATCTGAAGTCAGCTACAGCGTACTTATGTATAATAATAGATAAATCTTTGGGCCGGAGCAAGCAGGGACTAGTGAGCAAGGTCGACCGGAGCGAAGGGGGTTGAAGGGGGTTGAAGGGAGCAAGCAGAGGTCCTAAAAATTCAATTCCCAACAACCACATGAAGGCTCACAACCATCTGTACAGCTACAGTGTACTCATATACATAAAATAAATCTTAAAAAAAAAAAAAAGTAAAGACACTGTCCCTTCTGTCCTGAGCCCTAGGAGTTAAATCCAAGCACTTCAGGCACCTTCAAGGCAGACTCCTGTTAGCACACACCTTACAACCGTCCTTCTCTTATGCTCAGGTGAAACTTCATGGTGCAAGCGAGCCCAAGCATACCCTGTCCATCATGTTCATCTCCATGACTTTCAACTGCGCATGCTCAGGACTGCGCCTGCCACTGTATGAATACACACAAGCTTTCTCCTTCACTCAGGGAGGGCTTGCTACGCAAACAGCTCCTGTCTCTTCCTGTAGTTAATACACGGTTCTTCTCTCTTATATTCTATGCTTACTCTGGCTTTGTGCTCACGAAGAAGACGAGAACCCATTGATTAGATTACATAAATACTAATTAAATTGTTAATATAAATGCTAACTGCTGTTCTACAGATAACTAAGGTGGGCTAGTTACATTCACAGTGGTGCTGGGTCGCCATGGGAGGTACTGGCTGGGCTCTAGGCAGCAGTGTCTAGGGTAGGGCCTCTACTGTCTAAGAGCGCAACCGCCTGGGAGCGTAGAGTGCCTCCTCAAAGCCTCTGATGTGCCCTAGAAGACACACTGACCTTAACAGCAGGGAATCAGCTCGTCGCATTATCAAAGATGAGAGAGACCAAACAAGAAAAGACGTAAGAAATGAAAAAAGAATGAGAGAGAGAACTTTGGAAGGGCGATAGTTCATTGTCACTGTCACCCAAAGCAGCTGTCATCGACAGACACTGTGCTGACTGGCTGCAGAGAGAAAGCATTGAGAATGTCCACTAACTGCCTATATTAACTTCTGGCTGAATGGCTAAAATGATCACGCTGCATACATCATTTAACCCTTACAACACACTCAGATAACCCAGGCTAGGCAACTGGCTGAGGACCACAGCGCTGGAAAGTGCACAGCTGGAGTGGGAACCCAGACTGGTGTGGCCACACCATCCACTGGACAGTGCTGCTGTTGCTGGGCTCTGCACCCCATACTGAACACGGTCTCCAACACACAGAACAGCAATGTCTGAGGACACTGAGTGCTAAAGCGGAGTGCAGTACCTGGGCCCAGCTTGGAGACAGCACAGAGCAGGTCATAGTTGATCACTGGCATTGCGTCTTCGCTCTGCTTCCACCCCACGGGGGGTGAGGCGGGAGGGGAGATGAGGAATTGCTTGGTGGGTTGTGGTGGCAGTAAGTAGGACTTGTCCCGAGCCTCCCCGGACACCTGCACCTGCAGGGAACAGCATGCTTATGAGCGTCTTTTCCTTTCTCTTTCTGAGACAGGGTTTCTCTGTTTAGCCCTGGCTGTCCTGGAATTCACTCTGTAGACCAGGCCCACAGATCTCACTGTCCCTGCCTCCAGTTCTTAGATTAAAGGCGTGCACCACCACAGGGCTTTCATTTCCAACTTTATGGTAATTGTTACTTTCTTGGAGAGATGATTAAAACTGTCTCTCAAACTGTCTGTGACCTTCCAGGTGGTAGACTGAAAGTGGCCCCAGGCCCTGGACCCTTGATAAACATGCTACTCTGTGGTCTGGGCTCTAAGTGACCCTTGGGCTCTACATGGTAGGTAGAGGCTTGCTCCCCCGAGAGGTCAAACTGGGAGCCTTTAGGAGGCAGGGAGGCCTTTAGTCATGGGGACATACTCTAAGGGACAGTGGGACCCCAGCCCCTTACTCTTCCTGCTTCCCATGAACTCTGCCCCTATGTGCTACTGCATAGCCCAAAGGAAAAGGGCCAATCACATGCAGACTGAAACCTCCAAACCAGGGGCTAAGACTCTTCTCCTTTACAGCTGACTCTCCCAGGTATTTGCAAGCGGTGTGAGTGGGTGTGCGGGTTACAATATGTCAACCTGATGCAAGCTTTAGTCATCCAGGGACAGGAACCCCAGCTGAGAAAATGTCTCCAGAAGATCTAACTGCAGGCAGGTCTGTAGGAAGTTTTCTTAGTGACCGGTGTGGGAGGGCCCTGCCCACTGTGGATGATACCAGCCTGGGTTGTGGTTCTAGGTTCTATAAGAAAGCAGGCTGAGCAAGCCATGAGGAGCAAGCCACTCAGCAGCATCCCTCCATGGCCTCTGCCTCCAGGTTCCTGCCCAGGTTGACTTCTTGCCTTGGCTTCCCTCAAGGAATGGTGACTCAAGATACTAAACTACAGAAACCTTTTGTCTCCTGGGTGCTTTTGGTCACAGCGTTTCATCCAGTAACCAATTCACTGGGAAGGGCTGACTAACACACTACTGTCTCAGAAGAGAGAAAACTGCGTATGTGGTCCTCAGAGGACACAGGTCAGTTCCTTCTTTCCACCCGTGGATGAGTTCCTGGGATGAAACTCAGGCTGTCAGGCTTGGTGGCAAGCACCTTCACACACACACCCCAGGCCATCTTGATGGCTCTTGAAGGTTGTGTCCTCTGTTTTCCCACAGATGTCACCTCCTCAGTGCCATCTCAGATGAACAGAATGTTTAATCCGCCAACCTTGAAGTTTCAGGACTTCCCTCCCAGAGCCCTAGCTGAGCAAACGTGCCAGGAAAACGAATCCCTTAGCTGTTCATCTCAGAGAAACAAGAACAGAGGCTTAATGTGCTCCTAAAATACATGAAATGACATATGTGTAAAGTGTCTGCTGACTTCACAGGCCTCCGACCCGGTGCTAGAGCTGGAACTGTAGCAGGCTGTGTGCGCAGGCACAGAATGGCTGTTACCTGGGCAAAGTAAAGCTTCAACTTCCGGCCGTGGAACTCACTCTCGTGGAGCTCTATCCTCGCTCTCGCCGCGGCCTCCGGTTTGCTGAAGTTGATCCTCACTCTGCGAAAGCTCTTGAACAACTGGAATGTGACCTGGTCATCATAGAGGGTGAACAGGGCCTCAAACCTCTCCTGCACCGGGAGCAGCAGGGAAGAGGGAGGAGAGAGAAGGGGGAGGGAAGACAGAACACTCCTGTTAACAGGGACCCGCTAAGGGGAAGCAGCCTGGCACACTCCCTATGTCCTGTGCTCGTCCTTTCTCACTGGTGTTCAGAGTTGCTACCTGTTGTAGATTGCCCTGGTGCTGTTTGTATTTTGATGCTAATCCTGGCTCCAATGAGGAGTTTTAGAGAAGAGGAGGAAGGAAGAAAGAGGATGATGAGATGGAGGCATGGAGAGAAAGGAAGATGAAGAGGAGGTGGAAGATGGAGGAGAGCCACGTGGCCTGGAGAAGCTGCAAGTAGCAAGGGATCCCACAGCTGGGGAGTAGAGCAGTGCAGTGGTAGATCTGCCCAATATAGGCGTACAACTTATAAATATTATAACTAAATTGTGTGTTCTTTGCATGGGCATATTGGGGTTGGGGATTTATCAATACAAATCTGGCTGGTATTAATCATTAATCAATCTGGCTGTCTGGTGTTTTCCACTTATGATGATTTAGGTGGGCAAGAGAAAAACCGAAGCTTCGGAGCTGTCTTTGGTGGTCGGTGTGCCCGGAGAGGTGGCTCTGTGGAACAGGAGTGGTAGGTGCTGGCGTTTGTGCCGCTTAGCAAGCCAGGCTTGGGAACCAGGGCCAGGCTGCTGTTTTCCACATTGGGCAAGGAGGAAGGGGTGGCTTCTGATTCTAGAGCCTAGCGGGACCAAGCGTGGGCTTTTTAAAATTACACACAACAGATATACCGTGCTCATGTCTGCAATTTGCATGGACTTAAGATGGCTACCTCTGTTAGATACTGCAGGTTCAAATATTTATGATGTATAAGACAGTTGCCCGGCAGTGGTGGCGCACCCCTTTAATCCCAGCACTTGGGAGGCAGAGGCAGGTGGATTTCTGAGTTCCAGGCCAGCCTGGTCTACAGAGTGAGTTCCAAGACAGCCAGGGCTACACAGAGAAACCCTGCCTCAAAAAAATCACACTCACACACAGAACAGGGCCATGCCATGGCTGCTGTCAAGGCACCCAGCCTTGCTTCCTCTCATGGGAGACTAGAGTGTTTGGCACTCAGACCTTCCTTGCTTCCTCACAGTTCTAGGCATTTGTTTGCATGCTTATGTCTGACACACTAGGTGAGGTCTCCTTTGATTTCTTCCTCATAGAACCTGAACAACACCTGCTTAGCATGCACACACAACCTAACCTGAACAACCCTGCTTAGCATGCACACACAACCTAACATAGGTAAATCACTTGCTACCTTCTGCTTTTTTTTTTTTTTTTTGGTTTTTCAAGACAGGGTTCTCTGTGTAGCCCTGGCTGTCCTGGAACTCACTCTGTAGACCAGGCTGGCCTACTCAGAAATCCGCCTGCCTCTGCCTCCCGAGTGCTGGGATTAAAGGCGTGTGCCACCACGCCCGGTTTACCTTTTGCTTTTTAAAGACTAGGTCTCACACAGCCCAGGTGGTCCTGGGTTCTATAACAAAGCAGGCTGAGCAAGCCATGAGGAGCAAGCCAGTAAGCAGCATCCCTCTATGGCCTCTGCATCAGCTCCTGCCTCCAGGTTCCTGCCCTGCTTGAGTTCTTGTCCTGGCTTTCTTCAAGGATGAACAGTGCTGTGGAAGTAGGTGCCAAATAAATCCTTTCCTCCCCAAGTTGCTTAGGTCAGTGTTTTATCACAGCAACAATAACCCTAAGACACCGGAACACACGTGGGTGCAGACACACAAGCACACATGGTCTGAGATACAGGTAACGCTCCAATGGTTTTAAAAATGAAAGCCGGGCCTGAAGAGGTGGCTTAGTGGACTCAGATTCATTTCCCAGCATCCACAGTAGGTGGCTCTCAACCATCTACAACTCCAGTTCCAAGGGATCCATTACATTCATCTGGTTTCTCTGGGATTTCACTCACATATACACATAAATAAAACAAAAATCCAAAACAACAACAAAACAAAACAAAGCAAAACACACCACCAACAAAAGAAAATCAACAAGAACTCCATCTTCTGTCGAGTCAAAACTTTTCCACATAAAAATCCCTGAAATCAATTCACGGGTGTGAAGCTCTGCCCCATGATTCTTTCTTGAACTTAAGTGTGTATTCACTGTTATTTGTGTGCACGAGTGGGTGTGTGGGTGGCTGGGTGTGGAACTCATGAGGAGGTCACTCACCTCACCTTTCTGTGGGTTTCTGGGGAGGCTGTCAGACTGACATCACTGAGCAACAAGCACCTTTTCCCAGTGAGCCATCTCACTGTCTCCAAAAGCTTGTGACTATGATTTTAAGATAAAATGGTACGAAGAGCCTCCCAGATCCAAAATGCTTGTACAGTAAGTGTTGGATCTAAAGAGGATAGTATTGGCAAAGGATCCGTGCACTTCCCCAGGATGTTAAACCACTGCTAGATGACCTACAACTCTGAACACAAGGTGGGCAGTTTTTATACCGCACTGCTTAGGAATGGGGAAGATTTTTAAATATTCAGTACAGAAACAACTGTTTCTTCTCTCTTTCTCTCTCTCTCTCCTCCCTTCCTCCCATCGCTCCTTCCCTCCCTCTCTCTGAGACAGGACCTCTCTCCACAGCCTGGAACTCACTGTCCTGGAACTAACTCTGTAGCCCAGGCTGGCCTTGAATCCAGAGATCCTCCTGCCTCAGCCTCCCGAGTGCTGGGATTAACCCTGTGCCACCACCATCTAGCCTAGATAAATTTCTTTTAGCAGAATATTTTCCATCAGCGATTGTTTGAACTTGGGGATGCTACATTCACTGATAGACACAAAGGGCTGGGTTAAATACCTGTGCTTTCTTACACACAAAAAAATTATTTCTAATAGGAAATTCAGAGCTCTTAAAAAAACGAGAAAGCAGGAGGGATGCTTCAGATTCCTGAGCTGTGGCTGAACCGGGCAAAGAAACAGCTTTGGAAATAAAGCAACCTGCAGAGAAACCCTCTGTGGCTGGCCATGCCTCCCCACCCACCATGCACCGCTCAGGCTCCCATCTCCAGGCAGGAGCCCTGAGCCTCCCCATCACACTCCTAAGCCCAGTGCAGTTTCACATGCCACTCTTTTCTCAGAAGCCCTAGGACTGCACCCCGTAAGAGCAGCTTCCACTCCGCATCGCAGTGTTTTGCAGGAAGGCCCAACACCCACCTCCCAGCCCAGGGTTCTTGACTTGGGCGCTGAGAGCCTGAGAGTCAGTCATCCAAAATGCCTGTTGCTCTCCCCTGCCTCACACTGTCTAACTCGTTTTAGTCTATCTGGTTTCCTCTGGCTGAAGATTCCTTTCTTTGCTGAATTTCTAATTCTCACAGGTCTTCCTCAAGGCCACATGGCCCTATGAGAGACTTACTGAACCTGGCTGTGAACCTGTGTCCTTGACACCTCGATGGACTACAGGAACTGTCCACCCTGGGACTCAGATGCTGCACAATGCACACTCTATCCCCCAACCTACTCTGCATGGAGCCTCACTCTGCAGGCAACTGAGCACCCAGGTGTCTGAGCATGTATCCAGCTCTGCCCCTAAAGACACTGGAAGGAAGCCCAGCCTGGGCTACAGAGTGAGAGCCACTCTCACTGAAAGGGAAAAATCTTTGCATACAGACTAGAACATTTAAGGGCCAAGTCTAGAGTGGTGGCTTCTACCTGTAACCCCAGTGCTCAGGAGGCTGAAGAGGATTGCCCCGATGTCAGTCTGGGCCACACAGTGGGACTATGTCTTAAAGAAAGAAAGCTATGTAGGCTTTTGTGAACTTGTGCTGGATACACACAGACACTTTGCAAGTAAATAATAAGTAGTTTAAAAGGCAATCCATTTTTCCTTTAAAACCATAAAGAACAATACAAGCAATGTTAACAATGAGCTAATAACTATTCCTCATAGCCTCATAGTCCCAATAAGCCCCAGGAGAAAGCTGAACTGCTTCTTTAGTGAGTGCAGGAAGAAGACAAGGAGAGAGAAGCCAGGAGAAAAAGAAGAAGAAGAAGAAGGAGGAGGAGGAGGAGGAGAAGGAGGAGGA
>NC_034595.1:86399293-86412598 GCF_900095145.1 Mus pahari
GAGGAAGAGGAGGAGGAGGAGGAGGAGGAAGAAGAAGAGGAAGAAGAGGAAGAGGAAGCAGCAGCAGCAGCAGCACTTGGAGGCTGGGCGTGGTGACATCCTATGACATATCCTAGCATTCAGGAGTTAGAGCTGAAGGCCAGTCTGCACCACACAGCCAATCCCAGGCCAGCCTGGGCCACACAGCCAGTTCCTTCTGGGCTACAAAGTTCTTCTGTCAAACAGTAGCATGTTAGGCAAAGGCAGAATTAGTGGAGGGAAGAAAGGTACCCAAGAGCAGAAACACATCCTGTACACAAATAAAACGTGCTAACGAAACACATTCTGTATATTGAATATCTTCAAGTAAAATATTTAAATAGCTTTTCTTCAATTCTAGTCTTCAAAACTCCATGAATAAATGAATGAATAAAAAGTGCATTCTTAAGCCAGGTAGTAGTGGCACACGTCTTTAATCCCAGCACTTGGGAGGCAGAGGCAGGCGAATTTCTGAGTTGAAGGCCAGCCTGGTCTACAGAGTGAGTTCCAGGACAGCCAGGGCTACACAGAGAAACCCTGTCTCAAAAAAAGCAACAATACAAAGGGGCATTCTCTGCGCCCTGATTCAGAGTTCACTAGTTCATTGCGAGGACTGGCTGGGAGGACTGGCTCTGAACTATGCCTGCCGGTGGCACACTGCGACTCTCCTAAGGCACAGTGAGGGGCCAGCGTGGCACACACCATGTATGTAATGTCACAGCTCAGGGGCCAAAGCCATCTTTGCTTCCCACGGTGTGAGCACAGGGACAGGGTACGTGCCTACCTTCTGCTCTTGGACCTCAAACACCGCTTCATGGACACTGCAAGCGAAAAGCGAGGTGGGCAGGTCGCTTAGGTCCATCATCTCTTCCAGTTCGTCCTCATTTTCACCGAAGACCATCTCCTCTTCCTCCTCCTGGTCGCTGCTACAGAGGTCTGACTGGCTGTCATTCCAAGATTTCAGGCTGTCTCGGAGCATCTTCTCTGTGGGTAAAAGTTCTAGGATGCCTGCCAGATAGTGCTTAAAAAAAAAAAAAAATCGAGAGGTGAGAACTTGAAGGCTTTGTAATATGGCACTCAATCTATTTCTCAAGACAGCAATTCATCAAGCAAAACGATGTAATCCAGGAAAGATCAATCAGTATTTAAGTTAGCTCCAGCTCTCATGAGTGAGTTTCCTGTCTACAAATCTGATTTGCTTAGCAGATTTTATGGGACAATGAAATACAAGGCAGGAAAAAAAAAAAAAAAAAGCAAGTGCAGGATGGAAAGGGTAATGGGAGCGATCACGTCAACATGTCCTCGAGTTTACAAGCAGAGACAGGGAAGGTGGGAGCCAGCGAGGCCTTCACATATTTGTTTTGGGTTTTAGGTGGCAAACACTGGAAGTGGCCCAGCAGAATCACACCCACACGATCTGCTCACCATCTGCACCCTGAGATGTGTCTGTGAGGCTCTGCCTTTCTTATCCAGCCTGGTTTTTCTGAGCAGACTCTTAAGTTATTAAGTCGCTTAGGCCCCCTTTAAAAGGTGTTCATGAACAAGCAATGCAAGCTGGGCAGTGCTGGCACACACCCTTTAATCCCAGCACTTGGGAGGCAGAGGCAGGCAGATTTCTGAGTTCGAGGCCAACCTGGTTCACAGAGTGCGTTGAAAAACCAAACCAAACCAAATACAAAAACAAACAGACAAAATACGCAATGCAAGCACATCCAGTCACAACTGAAGCTGGGAGGCAATCCAGGGGATGCACTTAGTCAGAGGCCTAGAGCTGATACTGTCCCTCTGTAAAATCCGGGGACAGAATCTGCCTGTGTCTGGTGCCCTTTGGACATAATGTATTTCAAGATGGTGGTGGCATGGGACTGAAGAAAGCCCAGGGGTGGCAGGGACACTGAGTGGCCATGGTTATTATGTCTGTGCTTCTGAGCTCCCCCTTCATTTGTGAGGACACAAGGCTGTAGGTACATTGTGGATACATTGTGCACATACACTACATTCCCTTCTGGTTACTGACTATGAGATAGAAATAGCAGAGCCTCCCATTATTCTAAAGCAAGTATCTATACCTGTTTCTGTCACTATCTGGGCACCTACTGCCAGGCACTGGGGACAGCAGTGCAAACAGTTCTCCTGTAGGTCAGCCAGTCACATTCCGCAACAGGCTTCATCCTACTGTCTGCTACACTATCAAATTCTCCAACACTCCTCTTCCATGGCACACAAGCCTGTTCATGTTGGGGTCCCCACGTCTGCTCTGCCTTGCCTCCATCCTCCTGCCCACTTCCTGGAGAGAGAAGCTTGTCCCCTCCACTGCACTCACCCCATGGCTTAGTCTCATGAGCTGGCTGCCAGTTTCTCTTGGCTTCAACTCCCCTCACTACTGACATGAAGGTCCCTAGGCCCCAGAGCCCCTTCCTTCACTCCCGGCCTCTCCATGCCTCTCTGGGGTTTCAGCGCAGTCCGCTCTGGAGCCGTTGGCTTCTTAGTTCTCAGCTTGGTGTCCCGATTCTGTCTCCCCAGGTAGCAGTACCACATTGCATCTCACACCATCGCTCCTAAGCCATGAAACACCAAAGTCATGGGGAAACGAGAACTGGATCTGCACTGCCCAGCATGGGAAGTATGGAGATATACCATTTCTCCAAGAAAGTATGAACCGCCTCTTGGTGGCTCTGCCCTCTACGACTGATAGCCACGGATCCACAGATGACCATATTTGGGGATCAGAACCTTTCCCCTAGATCTACACTTAGATATTTAGCTTTGTGCTAAACATATGTTTACCCGGATAGCCCAAGGTCTGACAATTTTTAGCTGATCATATTAATTATATTGCTGTGCCCGAGCCTTTGGGTCTGAAGAGAGGCCCCCAGGACCACGTCTCACTGTGGCTGTTATGAGGGAGAGGTTGGACTCTCCCAACACTGTGCTCCCTTCTCTGCTCCAAGCTTACTTGACTGTTTAAAAATCGCCCTTAGCTACCAGACTCCCCAGGCCCTCAAATTCCCAGGCCTTCAAATCCCCAGGTCCTCTCACAGTTTCTGACTCACAGCTGCTTGGAAAGGGCAGCCGGACAAAAGCAGACAGCACCGAGCTTCATGTCACTGGCTTGTCAGCACCGACAGAAGAAAACTGGAAGGAATTAGAGATGGGCTCCCAAAGAGATTGTGGAGGACGTCCTCAGGAAAAGAATGGGACACAGCCCAGCACCAAGCATGTGTGCACAAGGTGAGGAACAGAAATGTCCAAAAGCTGTGTGGCTTGGGAAATGATGTAACCAATCTAGTTTATCCTTGACCACAGTGGGTTCTTTGCAACTTGTCTATTAGAGGCATTCTCTGTTTCTGTTTTTTATTTCCCCATTTTTATTATTTATTTCCCTTCTTAAAGGATATGAGAAAGTTGGGTCTGGTGGTCCATGCCTTTAATCCCAGCACTCAGGAGGCAGAGGCTGTTGGATCTCCGGGGATTCTTGACCAGTACCAGGCAGGCAGGGCTCCTTGGGTCAGAGGTCAGGGAGGAAAGCCAGCCCATTTTCAGCCTACACATGTGCAGCACAAAGGATTGAACCCTTGGCCTTGCTCATGCTAGACCATACTCTACTACTGGGCTACAGCCTCAGCCCCAGTCTACTTTTTACAGCTATTTCTTTTTTTCAAGGTCCTTCCTCCCATATGACAGAGAATGACATAAAAACAGAGCATAGGGAACAATCCTTTGCTTGGTTTAGAATGTTGTATCTTCACTTCCTGCTTTTCTACCTTCAGTGTGGGTTAATTTTCCTTTGATACAACTTCGAAAAGAAAGGATAAAACTGGCCTTGGGCATGGTGGCTCATGCCTGTAATCTCAGTACCCGAGAGGCTGAGACAGGAGGACTGCCACGAGTTTGAGGTCAGCCTGGGTTAAACTGTGAGTTCCAGGCCTGCTCGGGTTACAGAGAGAGGCTGAGACAGGAGGACTGCCACGAGTTTGAGGTCAGCCTGGGTTAAACTGTGAGTTCCAGGCCTGCTCGGGTTACAGAGAGAGACTGTCTTTATCTTGAGTTGCCCAAAAGCCTTTTAAAACTATTTACCAGTGATTACAAAGTACACTATCATACAAATACTCCCAAGCCAGCATGAAAGCAAGACCCCTCTTTTACACATCAAAACCCATCAATTTAACAAGGGTAAAACAGTATTGTCTATTTTAGTCTATATTCAAATTTTATTAATTATTCTAATAATGGCCACAATAATGGTTTTTTTTTCTCCAAAATTACTCATCTATTGTGGCACTAAGACGGACTCAGAGCCTCTTATATACTGGGCAAGTGCTCTACCACTGCGCTCCCTCTCAGCCCTCTGTACCCATATTTTGAGACAGAGAGACAGGGTCTTGTTAACCTGGCTCTGGATAACCCCTTTGGCCTAGACAGGCCTTCAAACTTTTTTTGAAAGTTATTTATTTTTATGAATATGTGTACACTGTAGCTGTCTTCAGACACGCCAGAAGAGGGCATCGACTCTCATTACAGATGGCTGTGAGCCACCACGTGGTTACTGGGAACTAAACTCCGAACTTCTGGATGAGCAGTCAGTGTTAACCACTGAGCCATCTCTCCAGCCGCCCCCTCTGACTTGAACTTTTGATCCTCTTGACTCAGCTTCCCCATTAGCTGGGATTACAGGCCTATCCCACCAAGCCCAGATCAAATTAGATGATCATTAAGTAATCTTGCTCCAAGACTTACAGCTTTATATTCTTAAAAAGAACAGACTGTGCAGACCCACAGGACTGTGAATGCATCTGATCAGTCCTCAGGTATCCCCAGAAGGGGTCAGGATCCATCCGCAGGACTCTGTTCAGACACATTACTCCACCTATCTGTTTCTGGTGGTGTGTGTGTGCCAGCGTGTGGCATGCTGTGCGTGAGAGTCAGAGAACAGCTTTCAGGAGTTGCTTCTCCTACCAAGTGGAACACAGACTGTGTTAGGCTTGGCAGGAAATGCCTCTACCCTTTGAACCATCTCACCAAACTTGCCTTGGTTTGTACTTGGTTCCTCAAGTGCAAAATGGAGATAACAATAATCTTTTACCCAATAAAGATGTTAGGAGATATAAATGCTAGTACTCAGAGTAACACTTCGCACACAGCCATGCTAAGCAACTATTTAACCCAAGCCTGATGTGAGTTTCCTTGGTGGTTGAAAGGAGCCCAATAGTACCAGAACTACTGTTAGAACTGATGTTTAGACTATAATGAGAAAGGGGAAAAAACCTGAGTAAATCACAATATAAAGGGAGAAAAACCCTAGCATTTTGTATGCCCTCAAGGAAAGCAGAGAGATCTATCAGGAAACTGAGCTTCCAGATAGCCACTGAGCTAGTTCTCTGCTTCTGGTGTAAAGACAGATTTAAAACAGCCCGGGAAAGGCCACCAGGCCTTTGTATGAGCCTCACAGAATTTTATGTCATACATAATCAGTCATTACTAGGTAGATATCGGCTATCTTGATGAAAATAGTGAGAGTTTTTGTTGTTCTTCTTCTTAAAAGCCCACACTGTCAATCACTTCAGAATCTCCTGACATTCTAAATGCATTTCAAATTGAAAAGAGAAGTATGGACAGAGATAAGCTAGCCTTGGTTTCATGAGGGCAATAAGCAAACACTAGAGGGCTGAAGCCGCGGCTCAGAGCTCCAGGCCTTGCCTGGCATCAGGAGGCCCTGGGTTCTGTCCCCAGCACAAAGGCTCTATTCCTGATTCCTGCAACTGTTGCAAGCCCCACCTGTGCTAATTGGGGCCTAGCTTCAACTCCAGTGCTTTCTGATTCCTGCAACTGTTGCAAGCCCCACCTGTGCTGGTCCCCACCTAGCATCATCTCCAGTGCTGCCCAGGCCCTGGCTGGCTTCTGGCTAATGGTTTCCTCATGCAAACATTGCGTGAGTGGGAAGCCTCCAAGGACCATGACCATCTGCTCTGCTGCACCAGCCGGGGGACAGAGCTAAGCCATCAGGGCTGAATGCCAAGCAATTTCTGCTGAGAAGGAAAAGGTGAATTCTTTCTCCTCTAGAATTTGTCAACAAAATATTATGTTTCCCAACTCCTGGAACATTCTAATCTCCTAGCCAGATTTGCTTGAAATGGAACTCTTGCCAACACTGGGGCTCTGGTCTATGGTGGTTCCCCTCCCATCTCTCACTCATCTCTCACCAAGCATTCTCAGGCTGGCCTCAAACTCAGAGATCCGCCTGCCTCTGCCTCCCAAGTGCTGGGATTAAAGGCGTGCGCCACCCCTGCCTGGCTTCTTTTTCTTTTTAGTAGTAGTAGTGACAAGAATCAACATAATAAAGTTGGTGGAACATTAATGTAAAATCGGTTATAGAGACTAGATTTTGGGAGATAGAGAGATGGATGGCTTAGCAGTTAAGAGCAAGTACTGACCTTGCAGAGGACGAGAGTTCGGTTCCTAGCTCCCACCTCTGGTGGTTCATAACCACCTGTAATTACAGTGCCATAGGATCCAATGTCCTCTTCTTGACCCCACAGATATGTGCTGATGTGCATAAACTCACACACAGACACAACTGAAATAAATGATTTTTAAAAGTTATCTTTCTGGTGCTGGAGAGATGGCTTTTGCTCTTGCAGAAGACCTGGGTTCAGTCCCTGGCACCCACATAGGAGCTCATAACCTCAGGATAGCCAATGCCTGCTTCAGACTTCTGAGGACACCAGGCATGTCTGTGGCTCATGGAACACGCAGACAAGACACTCACACACACAAACCTTTAAAAACTTAAAAATTTAAAAAAATAAATCTAAAATAATCTATAATTGTCCCTATCACTGGTGACATTCCTGCTCTGTGTGTTAGTATGAGAAAGACAAAATGGAAGCACTGCCTGTCAGGGCTGTGGAACGTAGCTGACTCCGTTTGGTTTGTTGCATGTAACTCAGACAACCGAGCAGAGCCGGTTCTTTCCAGGGCGCTGCAACCACAGCTCAATGGCTAGAGGGGTTTGTTTCTCTGTTTTCATATTGAGGATTGAACCTGGCATCTCCAGCATGCTGGTCAAGGGCTTTACCACTGAGCTACATCACTCCAGGCCAGGTTGAGCTTTGTGTAGGTTTTTGGAGCTGGGCAGCAGGTCTGGAGCTCTAAGTCATACATACTATCTTCATGCCTGTCTGCCCTTTTGGACCCACACTTCCTGTAACATCATGCAGCGTTGCTTCTCGTGGGTTAGTGAACACTCCAAGGTTTTAAAGCCTTAAAATATAGCATGATTGAATAGTTCAAAAAAAAAAAATTAGATCTGTGTTCCCACAAAGCACTAAAAGCTTCTCTCTTGGAAACTGGTTGCCAATGAAGCAAATGACAAAGCTGGAATGAAGGGTAACAGGATACTGACTTCATCGTTTTCATAATCCTCCCACATCCATGTATAACTGAACGCTAATGTGAAATCCCCATCAAAATGAACAACTGTGCATGTTGCATAAACACACAGACTCTGAGACTTAATATAGTCCTCAAATTCTGGCTTTTTACTTACTTACGAGTATGTGTGCGCTGACATGTGTATACATGCATCAGGCGTGTGCGTAAGCCCTCAGAGGTCAGACGAGGGGCGGGATCGCTTGGAACTGAAGTTACATATGAGTGCTAGGACTCAGACCCCAGTTCTGTGCAAGAGCAGTAGGTGCTCTTAACAGCAGACATCCCTCCAGGCTATTTTGTTAACATATATTTATTGAATGTTTATACGTGTGTTTGACTGTGGCCTCGGCAACACTCAGGTATTGGTCAGAGGACAACCTGCAGAAGTTGGTTCTCTCCTCCTGCCTCTTAGATCCCTGGGATCACCGAACTCCAACTGTCAGGCTTGGCAGCAAGTGTCTGTACCAGCTGAGCCATCTCACAGGACTAAATGTTGATATATTGGACTAGAGGTAATGGCATTGTGTTAAGACAGGTTTTATTTTGTTTTGCTGCACAGGACCTTATTATGTAGTCCAGACTAGCCTCCCATTTGCTAATATTATAAACGCGTGCCACACCCAGTTCTTAAAATAACATTTTAAAGTAATCGTTAATCACAGCTACAGATGGTCAATTACTTCTCTGGCCAACTAGTAGATGAGAGACTTCTACGAAAAGTTCAAGTAAATGTATTGTACTAGATAGCCTTCAATATCGGGATGTGAATGGTTTTTTTAGTTTTAAACCCTACAATAAAACATCACTTTAACATAATCCTAGTTTGAATCTGAAACATGGACGTGAGCCTCTAGAATCTTAATCCCCAGAGGAGATGATAAGATTTCGCACGGAAGCTGGAACCCGGCAACCTGGAAACAGACAGCTATTGAAGGCGCGATGGTTCAAGAGGAAGTGGACAAGTTTGCAGATGCCAGGGAAGCAGAGAAGCGCGAGGATTCCTGCATCCTGGGGGAGGGGAGAAAGGAGGGGAGTGGGGCTTCCACCTGCTGCCAACTCCGTTTTACTAGCCACACCTTCCCTTGCCCTCGGGGGCAGGTTGGGCCTGACATCTTTTAAAAAGTCAAACTGCGGGTGGAGAAACTGCCGGTGGAGGAGAAAGGACCTGGGGGCGAGGGGTGTTTTGGAGGACGTCACCACGAAGCTGCTGGGGGAGATCCTGGGGATCAGGCGGTGGGTCCTCAGCAACGTCTAGGGGGTCCTGGAGGAGCTGTGCAGCTGCTGCTGTAGCTGAGGCTGCTTTAACTTTCAGGGGTCCTGGTGATCCATCACCCAGAGCGGGTGCAAACCTGTTCCGAGCCGCCGCGATCCGGCCCCACCCTGCGAAGGGGAGACTCACCTGTGCGCTCGTGGGGAGAGGCCCGAGGGGGGGTGCCCACGAGCGCGGCCTGGGGCGGACAGACCCTCACCACCCGGAGCCACCACGCCCTCGACGCCGGCCGCAGCGGCCGCCTCAGCCGGCGACACGGGCGGTGACCTGGGGCCGAGCGAGGTTGCCGGCGTCGCGCGCGCTCCCGGGCCCGCGCGCCTCGCGCCCTCCCCTGGGTTCCTCGCGCCCCGCGGGCGCGCTGCGCCGGCGCACAGACAGGAGGGCGGGGCTGACAGCTGGGTGGGCGGGAGTCGCCGGGTGGTGGGCGGGATTCTGGGAGGCGGGGCGGGTTCTGCGCGCGCGCGTTCGCCTGCTCCTCTTGGCTGGCTGGCACTGGCTCTAAGGGGCTTGGGCCAGAACCCTTAGGGCAGAGGTTTTACGCGACCTCCAGAACGGGACCTTTGGTGACCCCTTGGTATCCGCCGTCCCCCAGAAACCTTTGCTCTCTCTTTTTGTTGGCCTCACGTGACAGTGACAGGAACAGCTAGCGGGGATACTAGGAACCTTCTCAGGGCGGGTTCCTGTGAGCTTCACCCGGGGTAGCCTTCTAGGAACCTGGCAGCCGGATGTGCTCGACCGCGCCCCGCAGCCCCCGTCTCCCAGTAGAGGCGATGGCGACGTGGCTGTTCTGTGGGTGTCACCAGGTGTGTGCCTGCGCTCGCCCCACCCCTCCGTCCATTGCACCCAGCACAGATGTACAATATTAATGATATTTGCGTTTGCCTTTCCACACAATCTTGCTTGTCTCCCTTGGAGATAATGGAACATTAATTATGTCTAGGTCGGGGTTTATGCTAGTAGTAGCGCCGAGGCTGGCTGGCATTTTAATTTTAATTGCTGTCGCTGAGACCTGCCTGTCAGGGAGTTGTGCCTTCCTCCAGCTCACAAACTGGATGAACCGTACAGAGATGGAGAACTCTCAGCTCCTGCTAGAAGGAATCTGCTCTGCTATCCGGACCATATGGCTCAGTGCTGAGGGTACTTGCTCCCAACCCCGGGCCCACGTGACGGAAGGAGAGAACTGCAAGTGTTCTCTGACGTCCACACGGCTGCCCTTCCGAATAATAAACAAATAATAAATAGAAAATAAGCGTTTAACACTTACGCAACAACATTCGTAGGACAAATGAAACAAGGGGATCAAAGTTAAAGACACAGTGTTGTCATTCGGCGAGAGTCATGGGCACAAGATGCAGGGTGTAGCATCCTGGTCAGAGTGGCTCCCATAGTGTCTGTCCCCCGCAGGGTCACAGAGTTGTATCCCTTTTGCTTTAGGAATTTTTTGCAGCTTTTCCAGAGGCTCCTGATCAAACTTGACCTAACACGTTAAGTTCTTCACTTTTTTCATCAAAGAATAATGGAGAGTGACTTCTATACTCCCGTCAGGAAGCATAGAAATGTTTCCCCTCTGAGGTGACTCAGTTGGTTAAATACTGGGTTCAGTGAGAAACTGTCCCAAAATAAGTAATAAAAAAGTAAATGTGGAACAGTTGAGGAAGACACCCAAGACCAGTTTCTGACCCCAACAGTCATATGTGCACGAGCGAGCGAGTGTGCACACATACACAGACATGTATATGTCGCACATACATGATGGAGTTCTAAGTCAACGTGTGTGGGAACTGCTGCATTCTCTACCCCTGCTCAGGGATACAAGAGATCTAGGAGCCTAGGCAAGGCTCTGAGCCGTTCTAAGTTAGAAGCCTGACTCAAGCTTGCATACTTATTTGTGCTGGGGGTTGAGCTCGTAAGGGACAGATCAAGGAGCCTACCAAGAGAGGAGACAGTGGTTGTGAACTGTTACATGTACCAGTGATGTGCTGGCAAGTAGAGAGAAAAGGTACAAGTGTCTGGGGAGGGCTTCTGTAGGTAGTACAGATGGGAGGGGGCATTGCACAATTAGTGACCGCAGGGGCACATTGACATGTAGACAGACAGAACCATATCTTTCCAAGTCTTACTGGTCATTCTCTCTCCTCTCTCCGTCCTCCTCCCCTCAATCCTCTCCCCCAACCTCTCTCCTTATAGTCCAACACATGAAGCACACTGGGTGATGTGCACACTGGATGACGTAACAGGAAAGCCCGAGGCTTCAGGAATGGCTGAGCCCAGGGGCTCAAGCTACACCACTGGCTCTTCCCCCTTTCTCTCCATCTCTTTAACTGTTTTCTTCCTCCATGCTGTTAGCAAAAGTTTCACCCAGTATCTCGCTGGTGTAGGTTTGGTTATGTAGCATCTTCAAATCTCTCTCTTGAGATGGGGCGTGGAATATTCCAACAGTCTACTTCTGGGTCACAGCGTTCAGTCTCAGGCATGAGAAGCGGGAGAGGCGGGTTCTTGTGCCAGGAAGTTTCTGCCTGGTTCCTCCATCATTGGAGTTTCTGATTTGCTCACAGAGGGGCTGACCTGCGTACACTGCTTCCATGAGCCCCATGTATTCTGGCTCAGGTGAGGCATCCCAGAGAGAGTAGGCCGAATGGAACACAAAGGTCAAAGGTCAAAAGGCTGACGTCAGACCTGCGAGTCTGCCTTCACTTCAAAGGAAGAGTTGTTTGCCTGTATTGTGAATGAGACTGAGATCAAGAGATTGAGAGACCAGGAGCGGAATCTTCCACATCCTTCCTCTTCCGGTTGCATCTGGCAAGGTGATGGGCATTGTGGGTAAGGAATACTTGCTATGAATGAGCTCAGCACGGACTCCCATTTCCCAGGGCACCTTTCCTAGCCTCATCTCCGTGGTTTGGGTTACAGGCTGAGAGAAAATGATCTCTTGATCCATTGAAACTGGGGCTAAGGTTGATAAGCGGTCCCTGTCCCACAAAACTCAAGGAGTGCCTGTTAGTCGATGCCTTGATACAGCTCCTGCAGGAAAGTTTCCGGATGTGCGATCTCATTTCCAAATTTCTCATCCAATGTGCATGGCTTAAGCAGCCAATACACGGAAAGTATCCTTGATGGGTCTGCTGGGAGAATATAAAGCCTGTGGCTATCTCTAGAGATGCTTTGCCATTTTTTTTTTTTTTTTATCAACCAAATGGACGCCTAACCGGTGTCCCGGAAATTCTACTCCTGGATATATACGGAAGAGAAATGTCCGGCTCCCCTCCTCCAAATAAAAAGAAAGAATGAGGGTAGGGAGATGGGTCAGCGAGTAAAATATTTATTGCCCTGGTGTGAGCATTGCTGTTCTGATCGATCCTTCATTTACACTCGTGAGAATTCTGAGGGGGCGTGGCCCTGACCTGTAAGTCCACCACTTACTGAGGACTGAGACGGAAGATCTCTGGGGCAAGCTGGCTAGCCAGATCAGTTGTATTAGGTGAGCTCTCTGTTCAACTGGGAGGCTCTGCCTTAGTGAGTGAAGTGAAAAATTGAGAAGACTTTGATGTCCCTGGGACTTCCCAAACACAAGGAGGAATTTGTGTGCACGCCCATGAATACACATGCAAACACCCCACACCTTTTTTTTTTTTTTAAAGATTTATTTATTTATTATATGTAAGCACACTGTAGCTGTCTTCAGACACTCCAGAAGAGGGAGTCAGATCTTGTTACATATGGTTATGAGCCATCATGTGGTTGCTGGGATTTGAACTCTGGACCTTCGGAAGAGCAGTCGGGTGCTCTTACCCACTGAGCCATCTCACCAGCCCCATCTCACACCTTTTATTTTTATTTTTATTTTTAAAGAGACTTGTCTAAGAATTCTCTGGGTGTGTTTACCCATTCATATTATCTCCAGGTTGGAAAGATCTCATATACCCATCAGCTGAAAGATCATGTTTTGGTTCTTTTAGTTGACTGACAGAACCAAGGTTTTTTCTTGTCTTTTCTTTCCTACTCTCTCTAGCCCAGGCTGGCTATGAACCCAGCTGATGATGGCCTTGAACTTTTGATCCTCCTGCTTGCTCTGTTTCACTCCTGGGATGACATTTGTGTACTAGCACACCTGATGGGTGACTCGATGGGGGTGGAACTCAAGGCTTCATATATCTAAGCAAACACTACCAACTGAGCTATATATCCCCAGTCCCCGAGTTAATTTTTTTTTTTTTCTTTTTATCCGGTAAGGTGTGGACAAATGGAACCTGTCTGAACTGTAAGGCCCGCTCTTTGGCTTTTGCTGTTCCTCTGTTGCTCTATCTAGCCTGTGAACATGGCAGCTGGAATTGCAGCAGCCATTATGGACCAGGAAGTAACTCTGAAGATGGCAGTGGCATGTGGGATGTTAGCTTCAGAAGAGAAGGGGGTCTAGAACAGGTATAGGATTGGCCCGTTTGATGAGGTGGCCCCGGCTCCTATAACAGTATCTGGTGCTGGTAAGAATAAGGAATCAACCACAGTGGAAGAAAAAAGGGGAAGGAGGAAGCTGCAGCCGCTGCTGCTGCTGGTGTGTGTTTGTGTGTGTGTGTGTGTGTGTGTGTGTG
>NC_034595.1:86412653-86414995 GCF_900095145.1 Mus pahari
AGAGAGAGAGAGAGAGAGAGAGAGAGAGAGAGAGAGGGAGCTGGACTGCTTGAACTCTACAAATCAAAACTGCCCCACCCACACCACCTCTACCCTTCATCCCCCAACTTCCCGCCTGTGTTACCTGCTTAAATTCATGATACACCACATAGTTTAGATGAAGCTCCTGAAATGATCCTATCTCCCTGGTAACATACTCTGTATCTACTTTTCCTGGGGAATCAGTTATTTTCTCATGAGGAGCCACAATGTGATCTAGAGATTTACCTATATTTACTTCACTTATTTATTTTGGTGTGCATGTGTGTGCACATCCCATGGTGTGTAGCTGTCTGAAGAGCAGACATTAACTTTCAGGAGTTGATGCTTTCCGCATTGTAGGACCTGGGAATGGAACTCAGGTGGTCAGGACCTGGGACTCGAACTCAGGTTGTCAAGCTTGGCAACAACCATTTTTACCCACTGAACTTATGTCACCTGCCCTGTCACTCAGCAGTTTTTTAAAGGCACCACTTTAATGTTGGATTGGAGATGCAGTCTGTAGACTTGGGACATTTTAAATGTTCTCATTATCAAAATTAGATTTGGCCTTTATAGATAATTTGAAAACAAATGATAATAAGAAAACTAAAGTCAATGGTAGAGCTAGCCATTCTTCAATATTTGGGTATATTTCCTCTTTATAATTAGACTTACTGGTGGAATTATTCAATCTGGACCTCCCCTCTATTTGCTTAATGCCAATAAGTACTTCCTTGTGTTCCGAAAATTATTTTAAAATATTTTAAAATGATGAGCTAAAACTTCTCCCTGGGCAATTATTCAGCTAATTAGTAGATTCAGGGTTTTCTGTGAACTTCCATTTGTATAATTAACCATTCGGTGACAGCCTTTTACATTATTGCATCCACTTTTGTTTCAGAGTTCTGTCAGGGGACAGCAGGCCAAAGAGTGCATGAACATGCACAAACCTCTTAGGAAATGATGGACCCATTGTAGTTGCCATTAGGGCCCGCCCCTTCCAGGGCCCGCCCCTCCCGGGACACGCCCCCCCTCATCCTCCCTGTGTACCTCACCTCATCTGTCCTAGCACTGAGGTTCCTGTTTTACAGACAGAAAGCAAACAACAGCAGTACTGCTGTGTCCGGATCATGGAAGGGGATGGGTGAGCCGTCCCTAGCTGCTCCTCAGGGAAAACCGCCCGAGTTTACTGAGTGATTACAGCGGTGTGATTGAGTACAACAAACTGCATTTGTTAGAAGGCTTCCCTCCATGGTTTCCCTGTTGAAATCTTTTGTTTTGTTTTTCTCTGTGTAGCCCTGGCCATCCTGGGACTTGCTCTGTAGGCCAGGCTGGCCTCAGAGATCCATCTACCTCTGCTTCCTGAGTGCTGGGATTAAAGGTGTGGATCACCACTGTCCAGTTGTTGAAATCTTTTTAAGTACATATTTCATATTTTGCTGTATTTACTTTGAGATATTTTTTCACTTACTAAGTCTAATTAATAGTGACCATAGCGATGTTCATTTTCTAAAAAAGACATAAAAGTGTTTGTCTTAGTTAGTGTTCTATTGCTGTGAAGAGACACCATGACCACAGCAACTCTTACAAAGGAAAACATTGACTTGAGACTGGCTTACAGTTCCAGAGGTTAAGTCCGTTATCTTCATGGCAGGAACATATGGGCATGCAGGCAGACATGGTGCTGGAGAGGTAGCCAAGAGTTTGGCAGACAGCAGGAAGAGAGAGACACTGGACTAGTTCAAGCTTCTGAAACCTCACCCTGGGTGACACACTTCTTCCAACAAGGCCACACTTCCTAATAGTATGACTCCTCGGTGAACAAGCATTCAAATCTGTGAGCCTCTGGGGGCCATTCTTATTCAAACCACCACAGTATGTATGTGTCTATGAATGTGCATGCAGTGCCTGTGGAGGCCAGAAGAGGGCATCCGATACTCTAGAATTGGAGTTAGAGATAGTTGCTGCCATGTGGGTGCTAGAACTCCTCCTGGGTCCCCTGTAAGAGCAGCCCATGCTTGTAGCTGTGGGGCTATCTGTCCAGCCAACTTTTCCTTTTTGTTAAGCACTCCAGGCTGACCTTGAACTTGCAGTCTCCCTGCCCCAGCTCCCCAGGGCTAAGATTACAAGTGTGCATTAAGATGCAAAGCTCTCTTTTCTTTTTTGATGACTTGTATTTTTTTTTTTCACTTTTCGAGACAGGGTTTCTCTGTATAGCTCTGTTCTGAAACTCACTCTGTAGACCAGGCTGGCCTCGAACTCAGAAATCTGCCTGCCTCTGCCTCCCAAGTGCTGGGATTAAAGGTGTGCGCCACCACGCC
>NC_034595.1:86415501-86430828 GCF_900095145.1 Mus pahari
TCACTTTGTAGACCAGGCTGGCCTGGAACTCAGAAATCCGCCTGCCTCTGCCTCCCGGGTGCTGGGATTAAAGGCCTGCGCCACCAGGCCCGGCCGTGAATTGATTTCTAATTATTTTTTTTCCCCCGTGGCTTTAAAGACTCATGCTTGGAAAGACGGCTGAGCCGGTCAAGGTCTTTGCTGCACAAACCTGATAAGTTGAGTCCCCAGAACCTATGTAAAAAGCTGGGTGCAGTAGTGCCCATCTCTTATCCCTGAACTCCCTCAGTGAGGTCGGCGGCGGAAACGGGAGGATCCGCTTGAAGGTTGCGGATGAGCTAACCTGGAGTAGGGCAAGGCAAAAAATATGGGAAACCCTGTCACAGCAAGATGGAAGTCAAGAGCAGACTCCCGACCTTTCCAGGAGCAGTGTGCAGGCACGTGTGTAAGTGCAGGCACACAAATTAAGGCTCCATTTCCCCCAGCACTTCATATAAATAAAATTATATATGGGTATGTATGTGTATCTATATCTATATCTATATATCATATTATATTTCCAGGTTCTCTCTCTCTCTTTCCTTTTTTTAAAAGACAGAGTTTTACTATATAGCCCCTGGTTGGCCTGGACCTCTCTATGTAGTCCAGGCTAGCCTCGAACTTATAGAGGTTCACCTACCTCTCCCACCATGCCTGGCCAGATTGTAGCTTGTGTTTAGTTATTTGTTAACAGAAATGGTTCTGATACATGTAGTTTTATTCTCTAGAACGGAATGCCCAGATATTCATAGTTCCAGCCACTTTTAGGAAAGTTGCCACAGGCGGGAATGGCAATGCCCTCCTGGCATCTCCGTGATTGGGAGGTGGAAGCAGGAAGATTGAAAGTTCAGGGTTACCTGAGACACTGTCCAAAAGCAAAGAGAGTAGAGGACACATGAACTGTTGCAGTCGACCGAGCTGTCCCCAAGTCTCAAGCTGTCCCTGACCTTTTAGTGGAATTTCAGTTTCTTTAGAAACCCAGTTATGCTGTAAGAATGAATATGTTTTTTGTTTTAATCCCAGGTGTGGGATATGGGGCTACTTCAGTTTGTCCACAGCTGTTAACTATGATTGCTTTGTGCTCGAGGGGGGCATGATTTTTGCCAGCTGCAGATAGGATAATTCTGGGGACTCCGGAGAGGGTATAAGTGTGAGAACCCTAAGAGGGCCTATGGTAGTTGCTGCTCCCCTCACCCCCAGGGCTGCCGCCACAGCCACTGCTGCCCCCCCCCAAGCCCCTGATGCTGTTGATTGCTGGATTGTTGACTATTCTGACCACCACAAAGGGTGGTCTTGACCCTAGGAACGAAAGCAGCCTATGGAGGTCTTCGTCCCCTTCACTGTACCTTTCTTTCTCTCCTACCTAGTGTTGGGGCATTGTAAGGTATTCGGGTGGTAGATATAATAAAATAGTAAAAAAAGAAAAAAAATGCCCGAACAGAACCCAACCCTGTGTCACCTAGCTCCACATGGCAGGATGAGATTTTACCTGGCTTCTGTTATCCCAACACCCTGCAAAAGATACATTTCCACCTCCAAGCCTCAGAATCACCCAGGACTCTTGGTATTTTTTAAGATAAAAATGTAATAGTTGGGACTGGTGAGATGGCTCAGTGGGTAAGAGCACCCGACTGCTCTTCCGAAGGTCCGGAGTTCAAAATCCCAGCAACCACATGGTGGCTCATAACCATCCGTAACAAGATCTGATGCCCTCTTCTGGAGTGTCTGAAGACAGCTACAGTGTACTTACATATAATAAATAAATAAGCCGGGTGTGGTGGCGCACGCCTTTAATCCCAGCACTCGGGAGGCAGAGGCAGGCGGATTTCTGAGTTCGAGGCCAGCCTGGTCTACAAAGTGAGTTCCAGGACAGCCAGGGCTATACAGAGAAACCCTGTCTCGAAAAACCAAAAATAATAATAATAATAATAATAATAAATAAATAAATAAATAAATCTTAAAAAAAATTTAATAGTTACCAATCAAGCAGCTTTTAATTAAGAGTTTATATTCCTCTAGAAACTTCCAGAAACAGTTATTGGGGTCTCAAAACCATCTGATGCGGAAGGTGTACGTTTGTTATCTCTGTTAAAATGAGAAATGGCTAGGCTTTAAAAGTAAGAGGTTGAGGGCCAGGGAGGTGGTGCAGCAGGTAAAGTGTCTGCTGCCAGGCTTGGTGACCTGAGTTCGGAACCCACATGGTGGCAGAAGAGAAATGACTCCTGCAGGTTGTCCTCTGGCCCCAAACATGTGCTGCGGCATGGAGGAGTCCCCCCGCCCCGTCCCCCACATACACACACACATATATACACATACACCCACATACACATGCATACAACATACACATATGCACACATACATGCACACACACACCATACACATGTGTGAAATTAATACATAGAAAAATATTAGATTTACTCAGGTGGAACAGATAGGTAACTATATCAACTGGCATAATTATTTAGCTGTTTTTGTTTATTTTTTTGTTACTGGGAATGGAATCCATTGTGCATGCTCTGTCATTGAGCTGCACCCCCCAACCCTAAAGACCTTTAAGTATTTTAAGTAAGTTATTTGGTTTATGCATTGCTGGGGATAGAACTCGGCTCTGTGCATGCTAGGCACAATCAATTGAGTCGCATTGGCTTTAAGTATCAGTTTGACACATACTAGAGGTGTGTGTGTGTGTGTGTGTGTGTGTGTGTGGTGTCTCTGCAACCTCCATGGCCACCAGAGTGATGATCTGTAAGAGGCAAGAAGGTATTTCAGTTCAGTAAGACTAAGTAGCCAGTGTTGTTTCAAACTTCTGAAGTCAGATCCCAAGTGGTTTATTTTAGGCATATTTAAGCACAGCACAACTTGGTGATAGTTTTTCTAGTGGTAATTAACTCAATCCCATGTGCACAATAAGCATGCATAAACCTCCCTGAGGAACAAAGTAAGCTAAATAAAGATTGGACGAGACTACATAGAAACTCTTTGTAAGCCGGGCCTGGTGGCGCAGGCCTTTAATCCTAGCACTCGGGAGGCAGAGGCAGGCGGATTTCTGAGTTCGAGGCCAGCCTGGTCTACCAAGTGAGTTCCAGGACAGCCAGNGCTATACAGAGAAACCCTGTCTCAAAAAACCAAAAAAAAAAAAAAAAAAAAAAGAAACTCTTTGTAGGCCGGAGAGATAGCTCAGAGGTTAAGAGCACTGACTGCTCTTCCAGAGGTCCTGAGTTCAATTCCAGCAACCACATTTAATTGGGGCCAGCTTACAGGGTCAGAGGTTCAGTCCAGTATCATCAAGGTGGGAAGCATGGCAGCATCCAAGCAGGCATGGCACAGGAGGAGCTGAGAGTTCTATGTCTTCATCTGAAGGCTGCTAGCAAAATACTGACTTCTAGGAAGCTAGGATGAGAATCTTAAAGCCCACACCCACAATGATACACCTCTCCATCGAGGCCACACCTTTCAATAATGCCACTATCTGGACCAAGCATATACAAACCATAACAGTATTTATTTGTCAGAGTTCTCTAAAGGAACAGAACTCTTTCTCTCTCTCTCTCTCTCTCTCTCTCTCTCTCTCGCTCTCGCTCTCGCTCTCGCTCTCTCCCTCCCCCATATACATACATATATACATATGGGATTTATTGCAGTAGCTTATAGGCTGTGGTCCAGCTAGTCCAACAATGACTCTCTAGTTATGAAAAGTCCAAGAATCTAACAGTTGTTCAGCCCAGGAGCATATGTCAAAATGCTGAAGAAGCAGGCTCTAATGCCCGTGAAGGAATGGACTTGCCAGTGAAAGCCAGCAGCAGAAGAGAGCAAGCTCGGTGGCAGCCATCTTTACCAGCTGAGCCCTCTTTCACTGGCCCTGAACTGCACTGCCCACCATGCCCAACTTAAGAGGGTCTGGAGTAGTTCAGGCTGGCCTGGAACTTGCTATTGATAACCCCAATCTCCTGACGCCCCAGTCTCTACCTCCCTAATGCTGGGATTGCAGATGTAGCTCCTCATGCTTAGTTTAGGTGGAACTAGGAACCAAACCAAAGGCTTAGTGCTAAGCAAACACACTACCAAACAGGCTGCATCCCCAGACCCATCTAAACATTAAAAAAAAAAAAAAAAAAAAAAAAAAAAAGATCATCGGGCTGGAGAGATGGTTCAGCAGTTAAGAGCACTGACTGCTCTTCCAGAGGTCCTGAGTTCAAATCCCAGCAACCATCTGTAATGAGATCTGACCTCCCTCTTCTGGAGCGTCTGAAAACAGCTACAGTGTACTTACATATAATAAATAAATAAATTTTTTAAAAGATCATTTTTATCTCATATGGATGGGTGTTCGCCTGAATTTTTTCTGTGCACCTCATGGGTGCAGTGCCCTCAGAGGCCAGAAGAGGGTGTTGGATTTTCTGGAATTGGAGTTACCTATGACTGTGAACTGCTGTATGGGTGCTGGGAACTCTTTGAGAGCAGTAAGAGCTCTTAAAACTCGGTGCCTTCTCTCCAGCCACCAGCCCCACATCTTGAACAGCTTGATAGAATTATATTCAGTAACTTTTTGGCAGTGTAATAAGACATGGCTCCCCAGCTTCCTGAGCGTCCCTGGCAGTAGATGTGGCTGGCACTGTAATGCTGTATGGTCAGCACAGGGGCTACCAGCCCAGCTGCATTTCTGGTGCCTTTGGGTTGAGATCAAACACACCTGGGGAGGGGACTTAAACAAGGACTTGGAGGTTTTATTTGTTTCTAACTAGAAAGTAACCTGAGAGAGGAAGGTCTGAGCACTTCTAGAGAGCATCGCTGGGACTTCTGGGAAAGGGAAGGTGCTGTTCTCAGAGCTCCGTGGCCTGCCATCATCCACACCAGGGGCCTGCAGAGAACAACCTGTTCTAGGAATGAACACCTCGTGGCGTCACACTGAGAAAGAGAATTCTGTCTCTCGACCTGTGCTTGCTTTGTATTTACCAGTGGACATTCTGCTTGGTGTGTTTTGAGATTTTTCAAAATTTATTTACTTTATATCTCTATGAGCCCACTGGAGTTGTCTTCAGACACACTAGAAGAGGCATTGGGTCTTGTTAAAGATACTTGTGAGCCACCATGTGGTTGCTGGGAATTGAATTCATGACCTCCTCTGGAAGAGCAGCTAGTGCTCTTAACCACTAAGCCATCTCTCCAGTCCTTGTTTTGAGATTTAATATACCCACAGCAGAACTCTGGGCCTGCTGTGCCAGGCACAATCTTTGTCTACATAAAGCTGAATTTATTCTACAGTGGATGATGGTGGTGGTGGTGGTGGTGATGGAGAGGAGGAAAAAGAGGAAGAAGAGGAGGAGGAAGAAGAAGAGGAGGAGGTGGAGGAGGAGGAAGAAAGAGGAGAGGAAGAAGAATGGGACTAGGGAGTTGTAGTAATTTTAAAGAAATATTTGATATTTGAACCCTTAGTCCCCAGTTGAGTGCTCTTTGAAGAGGTTCTGGAACCTGTAGGAGGTAGAGGCTTGCTAGAAGAAGGGTTTTATACCTGTGCCGCACTTCCTGTTTGCTCTCTCTGCTTCCTGATGTGAAGACTCGCCTTCCTGTCCTTCTGCCATAACCTCCCCACCACGATGGACCATCACCTCTCTAGAGCCATAAGCCAAAATAAATGGACTTGCGTACATTGCTTTGACCACGATTCGTTAGCGCAGTAACAGAAAGGAACTATACAGGGGTGTGGCTCAGTGGTGGCACATTTGGGGGCTAATGAGATGGCTTAGCAGGGAAGGGCACCTGCTGCCAAGCCTAATGACCAGAGTTTGATGCCCAGACCCCACATGAGGAGAGAACTGAACCCCAAAGTCCCTGAACTCCACTCATGGGGCATGCATGTATTCACATGTGTGCACATGCAAAGTACAAAATTAGTTTCTCAGGCACCCTAGCGGTATTTAGAGTGGCCGGCCAGCAGCCACGTGGGGATGACAAGGCAGAAATGACATGGACCATTCTACTAGACAGCTGCTGAAGTATTATCGCAACACAGGACCCGAACTCTGCAAGAACTGCTTGAATTTTTAATTAAATACCGCTTTACAATGTTATCTGCACACAGTATACACACTTTTGCAAAATAACACATGCTGTGTTAGTTTTGACACTTAACAAAATATAAGCATCTACATAGACTATGTTCTAGAGTGACTTCATTTACAGGGTGGTTTCAGTGTCAGTTAGAGTTGGGTCACATTTGAAATCTTCGCGCCTGCAGGGTGGGCCGGGCCCAGTCCTTCTCTGATGGCCATCTGCTTCTGTTCCCATGATACCCGCAAGCTGGCTAGGGCCACTGGAAAGGGAGCCTCCCCTCCCCTGCAGTGCACAGGTCCATGCTCAACCCCACACCCCAGAGCTGAGGGTGAGGGTACCATCAGGCCGCAGCATGGGGTCAGGACTCCCCCTTTGAAAGCAGCAGTTTGCAATCACATCTGTTCTGATGTCTAATCTGGAACCCAACCCACAGAACAGAGATTCGGATCAGGGAGGAAGACAAGCGAACAAATGAAGTTTAACCCATGGTTGATGACGCTGTTGGAGTGCCTTGCGGCTGGGAGAGAGGCCGTGTGGCATTTCACGTGGCCAGGGGAGTTCAGATGGGAGTCAGACGAGGAGTAAGTAGTACATACCTGTAATCCCAGTACTCCAGAGGCAGAGGCAGGAGGATTGAGATTTCAAGACCAGCCTGGGCTACAGACTGAATGCCTGGCTTCAGGGTAAGGGTGGGGAAGAATGGGAGTGGGTGGGTGATGTCAGAACCATGTGGGAAAACAGGGTTGTGGGTAGAAAGTTGGTCTCCCCCTTCCTCATTCTACCAACCGTGCAGCCCTGCTGTGAGCTGACAATCCAATGATCTCTGGGGCCAAGCAGGGCATCTAGGACTGTGGGGGGTGGGGGGAGGACTGTGGCAGGGGGGGGAGGAACTCGGGTCTCCCACTGCCTGACTGCCCTGTCACATCTCCACTCAGGAGTTCAAAGGCCTTTCCGCTCATCCCTCATGGCTCTGTTTGTATGATGGTGACTACTGTCCCCAACCTGAAAGCCATCAAGCTGCCCAGGCCCCAGGAAGCAGTTCCTGGGTGGCACTGCCCACCTCTTCTGCATCACCTGCGGTTACGGTGCACCTGTATCTCAGGCTGACCAGGGCTAAACAGCCCACAGGAGGGGGGAAGGGGCAGAATGAGGCTGGGCGTACATACCATGCCAAAACGATGGGTGCCAGCCAGGGTTTGCCACACGGAAACCTGCTCACTTCTTTGCATACACTGCCCACACCCCAATCCCTACCAGCTCTCAGAACAGAAGCTTTAATTCTTTGTTCTTGGGGGCCTGGCGTCTGACCCCCAAAGGTGACTTCTTACTCCTTCTTTCTCTGATGCCACAGAACAGGAACTCCTTCCCAATAGGTGCTGACCCTGTGACGCTCTTCCTTGTGACTCTTCCGTAGCTCCCGCGTCCTCTGGGATGCTTGCCTCTGCCAGCCAATCACACCTCTTTAATGATTATCTTTGCTGCTAATCTTGTTTTGAGACAGGGTCTCGCTTGGTAGTCCAGGTTAGCCTAGAATTTGCGGCTATCCTCCTGAAGGAAAGAGCGTCTTCCAAGTCACGGGTGTGAGCCACTGTGCTTCAGGTCCATCGACTGTCTTTCGACATTCATCTTTTATCACGTCCCTGGGCTCTTTGGCAACCCTAGCTCCAACCTCTGATTTTCCAGAGCTGCCCATTTCCTTTCGGGGGGAGGGTGTGATCACCCACTTCTCTGATCTTAGCTATATTTCTACCGAGAATGCACGGAAATTGTTTCCAATCTGAACACCTATTGAGTTCAGGGCTTAGCCTTATGGCCACAGCCTCCGTGAGGCTATCTGTGCCTCTCTGCCACACAGCCTGCCTTGCCCAAGGTTCCTGGTGTGTGTGTCCGTTCCCCTGCAGTCCTGGAGGGCACAACCATGTGTAATGCTTGTAGCTTTGTGCGTGAGAGATATATGGTAAAACAGGCCCCAGGACCTCAGCAAAGCACCCGGGGCCGACTGCTGTTGGGCTGAGCTGAAGAGCCCGTTCTCTGTTCCCATTTCAGCCTCAGGCATGCCAGCCGCAATACAGACATGGTCAAGATGAAATACAGAAGTGGTCATAGGCTCTATAGCAGATGGCAGAGTTCTGAAGTCAGAGCACTGTTTGGGTGTGAAGAGGCGTGCCATGGACGGCATATCAAACACTGACCTATTAACACTGCCACTCTCCAGTGGTGTTCACTGGGTAGGGACTGCCACAGGTCCGACAGGTCCATATAGCTTGCCTACAGAGCCCTGAGAGGGTAAGAAACTGGAGGTTTAAACCTTCTGGGCCATGTGGTCCCTTGGGATTTAGTGGCCTGTGAGAAGGCTTCTGAGGGGGTATGCTCTCTGGGGCAGGCTATTGGGTCCCATCCCAGGCCCACTGATCCAGGTCACTCCAGTTGGAGCAAGGAACTTACATTTTAAACAAACTCCTCTGGAATTCTAATGCCTATCAAAGCCTGCAAGCCTTTGCCAGCTACTCTCAAGTGTGCGCATTGGTTGGGGAGTGGGGGGAGAAAGAGGGGGAGGCCACTCACTGGAATAAACAGGAAGAAAGCTTGCAGACCTGTGTGCGAAAATGCCTGTTCTGCCTGAACCAGGCTGTGAACTGAAGCAGCAGCTGAGGCTTAGCTAGCGGGAGGCTAAGGGGAGGACGGGGAGGAGGACTGAAGCGGGTCTGCAGGGAGCTGGATGTACAGGAGGAAGAGTAGCTCACCCTACAGAGAGCTTTGGCACATCCTCTGTAGGGCTGGGCAGGAGAGTCACGGGAACCTTTCTAACTAGCTGGAAACAGAGTGGGCTGAAAGCAGCTGCCCCCTCCCCCCTTGCTCCTGTCCCCCTCTGCCTCTGTTCTCTTGGCTTCTTTGGAGGGAGGAAGCAATGCAATAATCTCTAAGGACTGGAACGAAGCCAGTTTTCAGAAGAGATCCAGCAGACACCGCCAGGTCTTCACAGACGGGCCCAGGTGATGGGAAGGCCCAAGTCCGCCAGCAAGGTACAAGTGACAGCTTTTTCCACGCAGGGTTGGCAAAAGGGACGGCAGTATCCTCAGAGTTACAGAATGGTGAGTGAACTAGGTAGAGCTGAGACATGCGTGCTGGATAGAGGAAGACCAACGGTGGAGGTCGCCACCCTTTTGCTGGATTTGCAAAGAGGGGGCAGACTCACTCTGTCTTGCTTTCACTCTAATGAAATGTATGGAAGCCTGCGACCGTTACCCGATGCTCACTGACTGTCTGTCCAAGGAGGTAAAATGGATTCGACTCCCACTAGCTTAACTGGCCACATAGTCCACTTGGGATTCTGCCCCCACTATTTGAAATGTCCAAAGCCAAGGTCATCGAATGGCTTCTCTGCCCGAGAAACAGGGGCCTCGCAAGGCCATCTTGCACAGAGCTCTCCGTTTGAAACCAGGATACTTGAAAGGCAGTTTGGGCAATGAAGAGTGGAACCATGGGTGACCTCCGGGCAGTGACACCCCAAAGGGATCATTCCTTCTTGGTGTGCTCCAGGACGCGGTAGGGAACCCCAGGGGTGCTCCTGGAGCCGTGCTCCTCCTGCATGACGGGCAGTGTGGCCGGGGTGTAGAGCTCAGAGATGCTGTCGTTGCTTTCCAAGGCTCCGTAGGAAAAAGGGGCTTTGAGGTCAGGCTGGACCGTCGTCCCCTTTGCATGCATGTCCTGCATACCTGAAATGACATCCATGTGCCCAGTCACGGTGTGGGAAGGGACACTGCACTTCCCTCCCTCCCTCTCTCCCACCTCAGGGCCACCAGTGCTCGTGGGCTGATTCCCAGATGCCTTAGATTTAAGAGCAACTACTCGCATGACACCGGAAGAAAGGAGGTGTGTATCCCGGGTGGCAGGTGGGCAGGGCAGAACACCGCGCCTAGGTATGCTAGATGCCACTTTGCTGTGGAATTAACTCAGGAGCCAGAGAATTTGTTTGCTTGTTTGTTTGTTTGTTTTTTCCATCGAGGAAATAAAGAGGGTGGCTTTTGCAGTCTGGATACCCAACACTGGGACGGATAGAGGGAGTGTGCGTTCTTTGACCTTAACACTCCGTATCTATATGCAGGGTGAGGTGTGATTCCCATAGTTTAGGACATACTGATGTTGATTTTAAATTTACACTTAGGGGAAACAAAGCCCCTAGTTTGGTTTTTGTGGGAAGCGGGTGTGGCCGTGGCTGCGGCCTTGTGAGCCAAGATGGCACCCTGGTTCACTGCCAAGCCCCGTTATTCCCTGCTTGATTATTAAAAACCTGATTATGCGCACCTGAGTGATTACGTGCTGCCTGCCTGACGTATAGTGTCATACAGCATGATATTGAGTCACTGGCCTATCAACACCCACCGTGTCTGCGTGCATGGCTCACGTATAGAATGTGCTGAATGCTGATTGGATGATGAGCGATGAGAGACGAATGCAGAGGGTGGAAGGGGAAAAACTGGGTGATCCCAGAATAAAGAAGTAGAAGCTGAGGGAGAAGGAGAAGTAGGAGAAGCTGAGGAGGAGAAGCCGAGGAGAAGCAGAGAAGCACAGGGGAGAAGCTGAACTGCTGTAGAGAACTGGGGTCAGCTGTAGAGAGAATAAAGGAAGCTGCAGCGGGAAGCTGTGGAAGCTGCTCAAACCCTGCCTTGGCGTACGTGTCGTCTTTGTCCCACCTCTGCGGGATGGAGGTCGGGGGCACGTGACAGGTTTTGTTGCTGTTGTTGCTATTGTGTCACTATTGATTTTAGAGATGGGGTCTCACTATGTAACCCTGGCTGCCCTGGAACTTTCTATGGACTTCAGGCTGGCCTTGAACTAATGACCTTGGCCTCCCACATGCTGCACGGTAGGCATGGTCTCCAAGCCTGCTTAACCATTCCTGTAACTGTCTTTTACAATCCTTCCAGGAGGGGCGCCTGATCACTTGGGGGCTAACACCTTTCCTAACTAAATGCCAAGTGTCTCCTGGGAAGGGCTTGACGATTGTCCTCTTACTACCTGACACTTCTCTGCCCCAGGCTAACACTTCTGCTGGAGACCAAGGTAGGCCCAACACAACAGCGGCCAAGGTGTGCCGGGATTTAGATAGCAAAATATCCTATTTCAGACATTCACCCAATTTTGTCTCATCTGATCCTTAAGGCCGTGGAGAAGGACTAGACACAGCTGGAGGCAAGTTCCCAGAGAGCCTTGGGAGCGGTTAAGAGGCAGGGACAGGGTTTAACACAAGGGAGGGTGTTTAAACTCTAAAACCCACGATCTTAATTGCAGTGGTGTACTGTCTCCCTATAGACCGAACTTAATCATTAAACAATGCTAGGGCAGAGAAAAACTACTATCCTCATTTCCTGGATAATAAAACAGGTTCTGAGAGGCAGAGTAGCCTGCCTACATAGGGCTAAAGAGCAGCTGGGGAAGGCCTGTACCTTCCACGTGACAGATTCAATGGATCCAGGGCCAGTTCGAGAGTTCAGGCTGGGACTGCGGCTCCATCAGCGGCGTGCTTGCTTGCCTGCCTGCCTAGCATGCACAAAGCCTTGGGTTGGAACAAGCATCACATACAATTGGGCACAAAGGCACATACCTGTAATCCTAGCATTTGAGAGGTAGAAGCAGGAGGTTCAAAAGTTCAAGGCCATCCTCAGTCATATAGAGAGAGTTCAGAGCCAGCCTGGGCTACATAAGACCCTGTCTCAAAAAAAAAAAAAAAGTCTATGGTTTTGGGCTCAGGGGTGTAGTGGGGCAGGCAAAGGAGTCTGCTGCTCAGGGGAGAGTTAGTGTACATGATTATAGAGTACGGCATAGCTTTGAACTGTGTCAGTACCTCCTGCCTTATCCCACCAGTCCGGACACAAGAGTCTGTGTGTGTGTGTGTGTGTCTGTCTGTCTGCATAGCAAGCATTTTGTGTGCCTTGCCATCTACCTAGCCCCAAAACATCAAAGTTTTTTTTTTTTTGAAAGCAAAATGGAAGCAAAGGCAAAGTTAACCAGGCATCTACCACATCCCAGGCACGGTGTCAGAATCCTTGACACATGCGGCCCACAGCCCAGAACTAAGGAATGAGGATGAGAGGCCTCAACACACTGGACAGTGAGAAGGTGGCGGAGTCTGAATTGGAGTCATGTGAACTTTGTGTGTCCAGCACAGTTGTCTCAGCAGCCAACAGGACAGGGTCTCCGCTCTTCAGAACCTCATTCCCTAATGGTCACGGGGTCCAAGAGCCACACCCCCAAACTGGCCACACAATCCTGGTGTCTAGGATCGGCTGATCTCACCCCCTACTTCCCATGGAAAAATACATCTGTATGTATGTACATAGGAACATGTGTATGGACAGACACACAGTTTATAAACACACGGACACACGGGGACATACACATACTCGCGCACACGGAGTTGACACCTCACCTATCTGGGATTCAGCTATCCAGCGCCCTCATCTATCCGGAACACAGCCGAGAAACAAGGAAATAAGCAGAAAAGGCGTCTGAGCAGCCAGGTTCGACGTTAACACAGTCCACGCACTCACTGTCCAAGCCCTCAACTGCCAGGAGAGACCTCAGGGCCCGACTTAGCCACTCTGTGTTTATCCACGCGTGGCTGAGCTGGGTCAAGAGAAAATGCTGACTTGGGGTTCTCTAGTCCTGCTCAGGCAGGCTGGCCACAGCAAGCAGGGCAGATGACAGCTTTCACGGAGCAAGATAAAACAAACAAACAAACCAGTAAGCGAATGCAGCTGGGGCCGCTTGGCACAGGAGCACGTCAGCCAGGCCTGAGAACACACCTGGGGCGTGGCATCAAAGCCTCAAACCTGGGTCCTATTGCTATGGTGCCCAGGCTGGTCTCGAACTCACAATTGTCCTGCCCCAGCCTCCCAAATGCTGGGATTGCAGATGCATGGCACTAGGGACATTTAAACACTGCCCTTGACTATGCGGTACTTTATGTGGCTGACATGTGCGCTCATGCTTTCTTCACAGATTATGTGACTGAAGAACGTATGGTTGTGTTGTGGAGCAATGTAGGAGACAGTGCAGGCATGCCCTGGCAGCCAGCCTCCTTGGCACACTGCACTTTTAAATAAGAAGCACGGCACGCTGTGCTCCTGAAGTCAGAACACTGAATGCTGAAGTAGCGGGGCTGGAGAGGTGGCTCAGTGGTTAACAGCACCGACTGCTCTTCCAGAGGTCCTGAGTTCAAATCCCAGCCACCACATGGTGGCTCACAACCACCCGTAATGAGATCTGACGCCCTCTTCTGGGGCAAGCAGGTCCTCCCGGAGTGAGCAGAGGTCCTAAATTCAATTCCCAACAACCACATGAAGGCTCCCAACCATCTGTACAGTGTACTCATATTACATAAAGAAATCTCTGAAGCAGCGTGAGTAGCAGGCAGCTGGCCCACAGAGGAGTCTGAATTCTCCATGTCTCCTTTAATGTGCTTCTTCTGCATACAGACCTGGTGGTATGAGCTCTCGCTGTCCAAACTAACCAACCATAGCCAATAGGCTTCTACCATATAAGTCGCTCACATGCATTAAAGCAGACGCTGTTCCCTGAAACCCTCTCTGGGGTGGTTCATCTCCCAGCCCTTTACCAAGCCACAGGCATGGGGGATGCCCCAGAAACAATAGCAGAGAGAGGTCCATCTTAATCTATTTAAAATAAAGACTATTTGGGGCTCACGGGGCAATGTTAGTGGGCAGAATTTACATCAGCCAACCTAACCCAGGCTGGTCCAGTCTTTAACTGTCCACCTCTGAGTTTTTGTGACTCACCACAAGCCCTGCTCCTTCCTATCTTTGAGCTTGTGTTCTCAGTGTGAGCCCTCGGTTCCCTGGAGCAGTCATCCAGGAGTGAGATTATAGTGTTGGAAGTCATTTATGTTATTTTTCTTCCCTGCTGTGAGCTCTCTCTCTCTTTCTCTCTCTCTCTCTCTCTCTCTCTCTCTCTCTCTCTCTCTCTCTCTCTCTCTCTGCAGGCTCGAAGCTTGGTACTGAGGGTTGGAAACACACCCGGTGCGAATCAGGGTTTTTCTGTAGAAGAGCCTCTCTCTGTGTCAGAGACCAGGGAGCTGGCAAGGGGTTCTCAAGGCCGACTGAGATGCCTCAGCCGTCACCTCCTCTTGAAAGAGGAGATTCGAAGAGAGGCAAACCAACAAGGACAGGGCTAGAACTCACACCACAGCACACTTTTCTGCACCTCGCCCAGTGCTGGCAGTCTAGTTTCCGACACCAAGCAGCGGTCATTGGACAGGGGCAGCCGGCAAGATACAAGGCGTTTTATCATTACCTGGCATGGCGTCCATGGAAATATAGGGCTCGAACGGAATGGCCTTCTTCCTGTTTCGAGTGATTAGGAACACGCCCAAGAAGGCGATGAGGCACCTGAAAGAAAGGAGACAGAAGAGGAAGAGGAGAAATGAGGCCAGGAGCAGCCACGAGGAGGGCTCAAGGACGAGTGGCAAAGGGCGGCCGGCTAAAAGGAAGGCTGAGATCGTGGGGCCTGAAAGCAACCAATGAGGAACAGATGCCCCGAGTAATGACAGCCATCGGGTTGGGGGACGGGGGCGGGGTATGTATCCACAGTCTCCACGAGATGGGTTCAGGGTGGATTAGAATCTCCAGGGAAAACCATTTGCAGTGTATGGCTCACCCACTGCCCTTCAGCCAGCATTCTCAGAAGCGTGCCCTTTAGAGAGCTGTGTTTTTCCTTTCCTTCCTTCCTTTCTTTCTTTAAGATTTATTTATTTATTTATTTATTTTATGTATGTGAGTACACTGTAGCTAGCTTCAGGCACACCAGAAGAGGGCATCAGATCCCATTACAGATGGTTGTGAGCCACCATGTGGTGTCTGGGAATTGAACTCAGGACCTCTGGAAGAGCAGTCAGTGCTCTGAACCGCTGGGCCATCTCTCCAGCCCAAAAGCTGTATTTTTGAAACTAAAAACAAATTCTTTATGACTTTATGAGTGCAGTCGGTATACAAGTCTGGCAAAATAAATGAACACTGGGAAGTCCCAGTATCTCCCAGTCCAACTCCCTCAGGAGCTGGAAGCGGGATTGTCCTCAGATGTTCTCCTCCAACTCCTCTGTGACTCTGTGTGTGTGCGTGTGTGCGTGTGTGTGTGTGTGAGAGAGAGAGAGAGAGAGAGAGAGAATGTATGTGTGTGTGTGTGTGTGAGAGAGAGAGAGAGAAAGAGAATGTGTGTGTGTGAGAGAGAGAGAGAGAGAAT
>NC_034595.1:86431303-86449933 GCF_900095145.1 Mus pahari
GTGTGTGTGTGTGTGTGTGAGAGAGAGAGAGAATGAGAATGTGTGTGTGTGAGAGAGAGAGAGAGAGAATGTGTGTGTGTGTGAGAGAGAGAGAGAGAGAGAGAGAGAGAGAGAGAGAGAGAGAGAGAGAGAGAATGTATGTGTCAGTCTCTCACTGTTGCTCTCTCTGGCCTGGAATTTGTCTTGTAGTTCAGGCTGGAACACACAGATTTTTCTGCCCCACCTGCCACCCCCAGGGCTGGGGTCAAAGGTCTGCGCCACCCCAAGTGGTTTTCCTTTCTTTCAGTTTGTGTAAACAAGCCATTTCCCAAAAATCAAGGTGAGATTTACATACAGGAATGTGTGTATCTTCCCCTTTCAGGTCAAGATCAAAAGATTTCTATCTCCCTAAGGCGGGGGTTCTCAAGCTTCCCAACGCTATGGACCCTTTAGTACGGTTCCTCTTGGTGTGGCGGCCTCCAACCATAAAGCTACTGTAGTTTTGCTTCTGTTGAGAAGCACAATGTAAATACCTGACATGTAGGATAGCTGATATGTGACTCCTGCGTCAGGGTCCTTTGAGCCCCAAAGGGGTTGTGACCTACAGGTAGAGAATCACTGATCTAGGATGTTCTACACAGCTGAGGGTGACCTTGAATTTCTGATCCTCCTGCCTCTACTTTCTGAGTGCTGGGGTTACAAGCGTGTGCCACGAGGCCTGGTTTTCTGCAGTGCTGGGGATGCCAGGCAATACCTCTACCAAATGAACCCCAGCCCCATCTTCCTTCTTCTCTTCACGCTCCGCCATCCCCGACCGTCTCCACCACCTGGCTTCTCTCCCCACGAGCTAGATTTACCTGATTTTAGAAAGGACCAGGAGAGAGAAGGAGGCAAGGCTTTGGGGGAAGCAAGCTGCACACTCTGGGGGTCAGCTCCCTCCAGCTTGATGCTCTCCCAATTCCAGGCCCACAACTGAGGCAAAGGGCTGGGGGCAAGGCCAGGAGGGAGGCTTCCTCTAGTCCTGGTTAGATGGGGTGAGACTCACCCCAGTGCAAACATGCAGATGTGCAGAGCTTCCTCCCCGAGGAAGTCCAGGTAGAAGATCGCACCTGCACAGCAGCAAGGGAGAGAAAAGGCAGTAACCGTTTCCAGATCGGCCCCGTGCCCACCTGGCTAGGCTCTGGCTATATGCTTTTCCCTACAGGGCACCGAAGTGACCAGAAACATTGGGATTAAAACATTTAGAGGCAGATGGTCTTCTCTGCCAGCCCCCGCAGGTTCTTCTATCTCCATATTAAAACCAACCCACAAACGGTCTTTTTGGTATAATATTACAACTGTCCCAGCTGTACAGTGGTGGCGCACACCTTTAATCCCAGCATTTGGGAGGCAGAGGCAAGTGGATCTTAAGTTTAAGACTAGCCTGGTCTACGGAGTGAGTTCCAGGACAGCCAAGGCTACACAGAGAAGCCCTGTCTCAAAAAACCACGCGTGCGCACGCGCGCGCGCGCACACACACACACACACACAAACTGTTCCAAATAGCAAAGTTCTCATACATGCTTCCAATAGCATCTCCTATCATTAACCACAGTTCACAATAATTTTCCTGCCTTAGCTTCCCAAGAGCTTCCCAAGTGCTAGGATCACAGGCTCAAGCCACCATCCCTGCTTGGGTGGTTTCTTCTTTCATCTTCTTCCCCGTCCCACTTTTTTGACAGAGTCTCACGTAGCCTAGGCTGGCCTCACCCTCCTTATTAGCTGACCTTGAACTCCCTCTCCTGCTTCGGCCTCCCAAGTGCTGGCTGTCAGGCGTGCCCAGGCTGACCTGGTTAACGCAGCGTGGAGGATGACTCCCAGAGACTGTGTGCACAACGGAACCCAGCCCCAGCCAAAACTGTTGAAGGAGCCCTAGCCTCGGGCCCAGAAGCAGGAGGACCCGGGGCTGTTTGGATTGTACATGTTGCAATTCTAGAAGGGAGGTGCTATTAGAGTGTAAAACCAAGCCTCAGAGAATTCCCTGAGCCCCACAGTTGGCATATGTCTACTGGATGGCAAGCCTCCATGTCTACATTCCACACCCTCCACGGAAGCCCAGGGTGGAATCAGCTGAGCGGTAGCCCCTCCGACCCCTAGGCAGGAGACAGACCCCCAATACAGGACTGCTCTTACCTGCTGTGATGGCCGCCGTGGTGGACAGGATGTAGCCAACGCTGGCAATCAAGGAGGAGTCATAGATCTGGGAGGCTTCACTCAGAAACCTGCAACACACAGGCACTTGGGTCAGTGGGCCGGGGGGAAGAAGAGAGAAACTTGGGGGTGTAAGGTAAGGCACGGGGGTTTCTAGGTCTGTAAGAATGGCCTCTCCCTATTACAGGGTACGGTGTATCCCAAGATCTGGGATCTATACCTGGCCCACAGACAGGCCTGTCTGTAGTGTGCCTCTGGCTGTGTGCCTCTGGCCATTGCCACACCCTTCTCCTCATCCCTGATCCCCACCTCATAGAACAGAGCTGCCCCTGGGTCCACACATCCCAGGGCTCTCTCCCAACACCGGTCACATCCAGCCCAACATTGTTATTTTTTAAATATTAGAAACATTATTTTAGTGGTTACTGCAATAAACTGGACAAAGGGGAAGTCAGCACTGTTCCTAATCTCTGCGTCTGTGACAGCACCACCTTCATGTGGGAACCAATCCTGTCCTCTCTCTGTTGACATTCCAGTTGGTGCTACACAGCTGCCCACGCGAACACTAACCACTGAGCTAACCACCTGTGTGGGGGCTAAATCCCTGAGAGTCAGGAGAAGGACAGTAGCTCTGAGTGCTGGGGGGATGGGGGATGTTTTGGCTCCCCTATAACTTTAGAACGGAATGGAATTAGGCCCAGAGCGGAGGGAACGCAACGCACGTGGCCTGATAGATGGCGGTGGCCACCATGCACACAAACATCACGTAGAAGATGGGGTAGTCCAGCTGCAGGTTGCCTTGGATGGACAGCACCAGCATCCCTGAGACAGCCTTGACCGTCACCACCGTCATGGAACCTGTGAAGAGAGAACAAGCGAGGGTGTGGGAGGCCAGGAAGATGTAAGGAGTCAGGTCCTGAATGGACTTGGGGACAGAGGTGGAGTGGAACGAAGACACCACTGAATAGGTCTCCCTTGCCTGTGGCTCCCAGGTCTGGGAGGACAAGTCACAGGAAGGGCAGGGAGGTGCCCGCAGCTATTTCCAAATGTTACCTGACTGTACCTTAATGGGCCTCGAGTTCAGGTCTCTGTCCCCAGACTCCACAGCAGGGAGTGGGGACACACAAATTTCCCTAGCCTCAACTTGATGATACTCTCAGGAAAACAAGTAAGGGAAGAACTCAGGAACTGGGGCTTCATAACCCTCAGTCACACCTACTTTTTTGTTTGTTTGTTGAGACAGGGTTTCTCTGTGTAGCCCTGACTGTCCAGGAACTCACTCTGTAGACCAAGCTGGCCTTGGACACAAAGATCTGCTTGCCTCCCAAGTGCTGAGATTAAAGGTGTGCATTGCTCTCCACACACACCCACCCCCCACTTTATTTATATATATATATATATATATATATATATATATATATATATATATTATTTTTTATTTTTTATTTTTTATTTTTTATTTTTTATTTTTTTGGTTAGGTGATGGAGAGCTGGCTCAGCAGTGAAGAGCACTTGCTGCTCTTCTTAGAGGACCTGAGTTCAATACCCAGCAACCACATGGCAGCTCACAACCGTCTGTAAGTCCAGATCTGGGGGATATGATGTTCACTTCTGGCCTTCATAGCAATCATACACACATGGGGGTGGGTTTTTTTCCCTTTTTCTTTTTTTTCAGTTGCTTCTCCTCTCTCTCTCTCTCTCTCTCTCTCTCTCGGTCTCTCTCTCTCTCTCTCTCTCTCTCTCTCTCTCTCTCTCTCTCTCTCTCTCTCTCCTCCCTCTCTCTTTTGGAGACAGAGTTTCTTACTGAGCCTGGAGCTTATTGCTTTGACTAGACTGGCTGGCTAGTGAGTACCAGCGATGCTCCTGCCTCTGCCTCCCTAGAGCCAGGACTACAGGGGCATGCCCTGTGCCTGGCTTTTTATGTGGGTGCTGGGGAATCCAAACTCAGGTCTCCAAGCACTGTGTTCTCTGAACTGACTCCCCATCCCCCTCTGTACATTTCTTCTCTCCCAGAAGTCTCTAGTGTTATGTAGCCTTATGCATATGCAAATCCACATCCAACATAGCTTTACTTGCTTCAAAATTATAGCTATATAAGAACGCACTTGTATGATTGCTATAATTGTGTGCATGCATGCTATGTGATATAAAACATGCACAAGAAATGTAACTGGATGTGAAGGTGGAAGGAAGACGGGGTTTTCTCCTATATATCCCATGGCTATCGTGAGTACCATACTATGGAGACCCATTGCTGACTTCAAAGTGGCTTCAGCTTGCAAAGTGTCACATCTGCCAAACTGGTGTTAGGAGAAGCAACGGGTGTGTGTGTGTGTGTGTGTGGTGTGTGTAGTGTGTGTAGTGTGTGTGTGTGTATGTGATGTATGTGTGTGCATGTGTGTGTGGTATGTGTGGTATGTGTGTGTGTGTGTGCTGAACTGCTCTGTCTCCTCTTTCTGCCAGCTGCCTCACTGGCTTTCTTGTGCCAACCATACAGCATACAGTGCCTTCCGGGACCCTCAGCCACTGCAGGCACTCATAACCACGCTGTCCATGTCACCCAACAGCACATGGGGCATGAGGGATGACTCCGGTCCTAACCACCAAAACCGAAGTCAAAAGGGACAGGAATGGCTTAGGCTGCACCGTGGGCACACCTAAGAATGTTTTGTTGAAACAAGCCAGTTACAAAAAGGGCTCATAGGCCAGGGGTGCACCTGTCACCCCAGCCTCAGGAGGCCAAGGCAGGAGAATTGAGAGTTCAAGGCCAGCTGTCAAAAAAAAAAAAAAAAAAAGGCCGGCAGCTGGGGAGTGGCCTGGTGGTTAAGAGAACTTGTTGCTGTTGCCAGGGATCAGGGTTCAATTCCTAGCACCCACATGGAATCTCATCACCTCCTTGGGCACCAGGCACACAGATGTACACGCAGGCAAAACACATATACATAAAATAATAAAAAATAAATCTAAAAAAAAAAGACCAGCTGAAGATGCATCTCAGTTGGCAGGGGGCTTGTCTAACATGCACACAGCCCCTGGGCTCAGTCCCCAGCACTGCCTAACTGGGGTGGGCTGTGGTCCCAGCACTCAGGAGGTGCCTGCAGGAGGATCAGAAGTTCAAGGTGCTAACAGAGGGACTTCACGGTCAGCCTAGGCCACTAGAGATCCCATCTCCACACAAAGAATCACATTAGGATGTAACTGCATTTGTAGAATTTATAAGATTCACAAAGGCACATTTATGCACAGAAGAAAGGCTAGTGGTTGCCTGGGGCTAGGAAGAGGGGGTGGGAGTCACCAGCACTGAGTCCAGGTTTATTTTGGGGGTGAAAATGTTCTAGGATTAGAGTGTGAAAGCCTGTGGCTATAGTGAAGTCCAGACAGAGGCTTACCCTGAGTAGAGGAACTATGACATCTACTTCGATAAAGCTGTTTTAAAAAGTAGACCAGCCGGGCGTGGTGGCTCACGCCTTTAATCCCAGCACTTGGGAGGCAGAGGCAGGCAGATTTCCGAGTTTGAGGCCAGCCTGGTCTACAGAGTGAGTTCCAGGACAGCCAGGGCTACAGAGAGAAACCCTGTCTCGAAAAACCAAAACCAAAACCAAAACCAAACAAACAAAAAATGCCAGCCAGTGACAGATATTCTCGTGGTTTGGGGGCCCTTTCCCCAAGGTGGGACTGGGGGAAGAGCACATGTGGGCACCTCTGCCTGTGTCAGCTCACCTTCCTCCCAACCTTTGTGTACTTTCAATGTCCCGTGTGTAGTGTTATATGAAGGAGAGCCACTAGATGGCGAGGGGGCTAACAGGAAGTGGCGGCCTCCTGCTCTGTCAGGCACCGGGTGACACGTAGCATCCATGCCTCAGTCTGGGGGCCGTCTTCCTGCTCACCACCCATCCCATTAAAATAAAGAAAATCTGTCTGCTCTGGCTCCATTCCTCTGTGAGTGCTGCTGGACAGCTCAGGGGTTGCTCTGAGGTGACCTCTGACCTCACCTATCCCACCCTGGGTCCTTCCTCCTCCTGTTGGGTCACTGCCCACATTCACGTGGCTCTTGACTCTGTGTCTGCTCACTTTTATCTTGATGCAGTCAGCCTTCTCTGAGACCCTCACTTTGGACTTCAGTTCTGGACACTCGTCTGCAGCCAGAGCCTACAGCCCCAGGAGCCCCAGGAGCCAGACACTGCTTACCAAGCAGGGCCACCAGGAGGAGAATCACAATGATGTTGTTGGCGTTCCTCTCCTTGTAGAAGTAGAGCAGCAGGCAGAACAGGACGATCGCCACCAGCTGTAGGGACATCAGTGATCACCAAGCTTTAAGTTGGGAAGTCAGTGTGTGTCCCCTGGCCCAACCAAGCCCCGAGCATGTGTGTGGCTGAGTAGGGAAAGAAGAAGGCATCTGTTGGGCCCAGAGGCTGTAGTAGGAGGGTTGAGAGTTCAAGACCGGCCAGGACTGCATGGTGAGTTCAAGGCCGGTCTGGGTAACTTAGATCTCAGAATAAAAAAGTAAAAAGTGGTTTGGGGCAGACAAATGGCAGAACACTTTTTAGGACAGGCCCTGGGCTCTATATCTAGCACACACACAAAAAAAAATCAAAATCAAACCAAACCAACAAAAAAAGCAAAATGCCACCCCAGAATGAGACACTCACTCCAGGAGCCACTTGGTCAAGTACCAGGTGTACATTCTGTGTCCCCCAAGCCTCAGCTGGGCACAGCTCCCAGAGTAGACAGAGGAAGGCAACAGCTGGGGGAGGGGGGCACACCTGTAACCCTGGGACTTGGGAGGATTTTGAGTTGCAGGCTAGCCTGGGCTATGTGGTGAGACTCAGTGAGACTGGGAGATTCAGGCTGTCATTGCATCTGTCTCTAAATTGCTAATGTGACCGTGGGGAAGTCTAAACGTCCCCAAACCTCTGCGGCATCCTCTGCACAGCAGAGGTAACTCCATTTACAGAGCACCAGTCAGTGCTACGCTGGGTGAACTCTCCCCACAGACCAGACACTCGGCATGGCTACCACGCACAGCTCCTTACACCAACATAGTATTGTGAGGTGGGGAGCATTACAACCCACCTAGCCAATGACTTGAACCCGGGCAACCTATCTAAGGGTCCGTATTCTTTCCCAATGACCATGCTGTATGGGGCTGGAAGCCTAAATCCCCGCATGGCAAAGCTGCCTCAGCAACAGGAATTCCTTAGTAGCCGATTCAAAGCTTGCAATTTGAGAAAGCCTACCTGCCTATTGTCAGCCACATGCCCTTTCTAAACTCCTTTAAAGCCTAGATCCCTGGCTGTATGTCTTCGAAGGGAGTCAGACCCAGCACCCAGCAATGCTAAGGCAGGAAACTAACAATGGCTCAGCTCCCTTGCCAGCCCCAAGCCCATACTAAAGTCCACTTACTCCCAAAAGTAACGGGAGAACACCGGCAAACGAGTATTCCAAGGTGAGAGATTTTAACTGGAGGCCATTAACTCCAGGTCTTCCATGTCTGCAGGGTCCTGCTCTCAGTCCCAGTGGGTGTGTCTTACCTACCTGTCACAGGCCTTTGTCAGTCTGTAAGCTAGCCTCCTGTTAGGGAGGAGTCATACAGGATTCCACATGTTTATTGATGGATTCCCAATCAGGTATACTCAGACTGACACAGCGACATTCCCAAGGCTGTATGTGCGTGTGTGTGCGTGTGCGTGCGTGCGTGCGCACGTGTGTGTACATGTGTGTGTGTGTAACTCCTCAGTTCTCACCTGTTGCCTGAAATGACTCTTTGTGCCTCACCAGTGAGGCAGGTGGAGCAAAACCTTAAGGCCAGCCTGGGATACACAGCGAATTTAAGCATTGCCCAGGCAACTTAGGAAGTTCCTGGTTTAAAATTTAAGAAGTAACAGAGTAGGCCAGGGGTGTAGCTCATCAGAAAAACCTGCCTAGTGTATGTGAATCCCTAGGATTCATGTCTAGTACCACCAAAAAAATAAAGATAAAATTAGGTGCAAGTTGGCAAAATTTGGAATATAGGATGACAAAGCAGAACTTAAATGTACGTCATAATTTCATCTCCCAGAGACAACTACCGAGAACTTCTGTTTTGCTCCCTGCTCTTCACAGACACAGGTTGTGCACACGCTTTCACAGCCTTCTGAAGACCCAGGGCTGGCAGATGTGGCATCAGCATGCCATGTGAACCAAGCATGTCCCTGTAAGCTCAGTGGTCACACCGTGCCTCAGTGATCCCAACCGCTGGGCCCCTCCCGGGGTCCGGTGCCTGGGGCTTGACTCCTGTCCAAGCAGAGGGATGTCACCGTCGCTTACCATGTACAGGAGAAACGGCCAGCTCACAAGGTGCCTGGCGATGTTCTCGCCTGTCATCTTCTCATGACTGTTGGGTGCAAATGTCACGAGCAGGTAGGTGCCCACGATGGCCAAGCCGCAGCCCACAAAGGACAAGACGTAGCGTCCTGTGGGGAAGCAGGGAGGATGGTCAGAGCCTCGGGCATGGCTCAGGTGCATAGGAGAGGTTGTCTTAGCAAGTCAGGGCAGCTTTTGCCTGTGGGCTGGCTACTTTTAGGTCAACTTGACACAAGTTGGAGTCATCTGAAGTGAGGGAACCTCAATTGAGAAAATGCCTCTGTAGGATCCAGCTGTTGGCAGACTTGTAGGCATTTTCTTAATTGCAGATTGATGGGGAAGGCCCAGCCCTCTGTGGGTGGGGCCTTGTGTGGGCTTGTGGTTCTATAAGAAAGCAGGGCAGCACTAAGGAGTCCTGGTGCCTTCAGAGATGAGAGGGAATTAGATCCCCCGGAACTGGAGCTATAGACAGTTGTGATCCACCGTATGGGTGCCGGCGATCGAATCCAGGTCCTCTGCAAGAACACCAAGTGCTCTTAGCCACTGAGCGTTTTGTCCAGGTCCCCTTAACATATGTGTGTTTAACATATTTTCTTACTTGATTTGATTAATTTTACAAAAACTTTATTTTGGGTGGGTGTTTTGCCTACACAGAGTTACAGATGGTTGTGAACTGTCATGTGGGTGCTAAGAACCAACCCCAGGACCTCTGCAAGAGCAGCCAGTGCTCTTAACCACTGAGCCATCTCTCCAGCCCATTGTTTTAAGATTTATCTTATTTATGTGTATGCGTGTGTATTTCTACACCGCCTGTGTGAGATCTCAGGTCTGTGATATCATGCCTGGAGCGTTTTTTATGTTATTGGGGGAGGTGCATATCGAGGCCTCTTCACACATGCGCATCATGAACGTTGTGCACATTCATTCCCTTAAACGCCATTCTAAAAATCTTAACAAAACCAGCTATGGTAGCACACACCTTTAATCCCAGCACTTGGGAGGCAGAGGAAGGAGGATTTCTGAGTTCGAGGCCAGCCTGGTCCACAGAGTGAGTTCCAGGACAGCCAAGGCTACACAGGGAAAAAAACAAAAAAACAAAAAAAAAAACCTGTCTTAGAAAATCAATTAACCAACCAACCAAACCCAAACCCAAACCAAAACCTTAACAAAACTCTGATGAAGGCTGCATGTGCATGCACACAGGAAGTGCTAGAGGGATTCTAGAAGTGAGCAAGGGTGCCACACCCATGTCCCCAGCTCCCAAGTCAGGAGAGAAGACATCAGGAGTGCCCCAGTTCCCACAGCCTGCCACAGGGTAGCATGGCCCCGCCTTGAGTGACACTGAAGGTGTCGACTGCTTTGGCTTTTTGTAGACATGGACCTGTGGGGTCTCTTTGGGTCTCTCAGCAGGTGTCTGTGAGGCCCGTCTGTGTCCTGTGTCAACTGGGTTCATTCACTCTTGCCTGCCTAGCAGTGGACCATGTGACAGCAGTGGACCATGTGACAGCAGTGGACCATGTGACAGCAGTGGACCATGTGACAGCAGTGGACCATGTGACAGTGACTATTCTGCTGCAGCTGGGCCCTGTCTGAGGCCTTGGGTTGTGTAGACTATGCCCCAGCCATAAAGTTATTTCATGGCCACTTCATATTGTAATATTGCTATTGTTATGAATTGTGATGTAAACATCTGACATGCAGGCTAACTGATATGTGACCCCTGTGAAAAGGTCATTTGACCCCACAGGTTGAGAACCCCGGTGTAAGGGCTCTGTTTGTGTTCTTGGTTACTCTTAATGTCTTGTAGCCATCCTGGGGGCGGGTGGGGATTATGTTCACCTTTTGGTTTCTCAGTACTGGGAGTGGAACCCAGAACCTAGAGCCCTGGGCAAGCTCTCCCACTGAGCCACACCCCAAGCCCCTGCATGGTGGCTCTTATGTGCATTTTAGAGGAAAGTTCCAACCTCAAATCCCTCTGTGGGCAAACTAAGAAGGAAATAAAACCCCCAGAGCAAACAAAGGGTAACTTTTAAGAGGGACTTTGTCCCTTTCCAACCGCTACTTAACCTGCTCCTAAGGAACAGCTTCAGGGCTATTGTTAGTCTGCCCTGAGGCCTCCTGGAGACCATCAATGGGACCCAGGACAGAGTGGAGGCTAAGAGACCTATGCCTCTTCTCTGGTGGCCTAGCATACTTAGACCTGGCCAGCTGTGGGCTAGCACACACTGCACTCACGTTAGACTACGGTCTCCTGAGAGCAGTGCTCCACGGCCCTACTGACACGCCCTACTGACACACCCTATGACACAGTGTGACTGGTGTCCAGTGGAGGGAACCTCGATTAACAACACTAAAACCCCTTGATCCATGTTTCTCAGTTGATCAGGATTATCTATAAAAAAATTAAACATGGGGACTTCCATCTTTTTCCTCCCTTCTGTGCTTTTAAATGGTGTGAGGCAATGCATACCTTGATTCTGTAAACCTAGATGATACCTTGGGGCTTGGGGGCCAGGCCCAGATCTAGCTGAGCTGAGGGATATTTTGGGGGACTATGAGCAGGTTCCCTGGGCTCAGACTCAGTTTTATTCATGATGAGCTAAGGGTTTATAGCTCCTGGGTTTGACTCCTGTGGATTTAAAACTCCATCAGAGTCACTGGGTTTTTCTAAGTCTCCAGCAACCAAGTCCCAAGCTGTATTGACTGCAGGAATGAAGGAAGGATAATTTTCTACCGGGCTACAGACAATTCTGACGGGTAGCTGGGCTTGGGTTATTTAATGTAACCTCCCAGGAGGAGTATGGGACCCAGAGGAGAGCAGGTGTCAGAGCATCTCTCCGTGGTGGGGATGGGGATGGAGGGGGTGGCAGTGGGGGAGGGGAGGGGCTCCATCAGAGACTTACTCACAAAGTCCTTAGGTTTCCATTTTTCCTTGATGAATATGATTCCGATGATGGCGCTTGCTGGAAAAAGCCAGACACAGAGGCGTGAGGCTGTTGCCTGGCAGAGGGTGCCTCTTACCCACGCTCTCCCAGTGGCTCATTTCCACGCTGCCTCTCGCACATGGTCCGCATGCTCCCCAGAGACCTGTAGAGCTTGCTGGCCTTCAGCCTCAGCCACTCCATCTGGGAGAGGGGACCTTCCAGGGCCTTCCGTGGCATCTCCCATAAGCCAGGGCCTTGGGCCGAGAGGGCCCACTGTGCGAGAGGTAACTTACATGTGTGACTTTGGGCATGCTCACCCTGAGGGGTGGGCACTACTGTTAGTCTTCTTTGGTAAATGAGGATACTGAGGCAAAAGGGGTGAAGCTGGTATGAAAAGGCAAGATTTGAACTCAGGACCATGGGGGCCAGAGCCTTTCTTCTTCTTCTACTACTGTATCCTCCCTCTCCCATGATGCTCCACCCTCCTGATGGCTGCAGGGTCACAGCTTTAAACTCCTGAGATCACCGGGAAGGCCTGGCAGCCACTGTGAATGACTTCATCACTAGCCCCGCTCTGCCTCTGCTGGCTGGGTGACCCTGGGTAAGTCACCTGCCAAGTGGCAGTCTTCTACGAGAAGGTGTTCAGGATCTGGCTGTGTCATATTCTGCCACACATTCAGGAGGCCACTGGTGGCGGCCGCGGCTGAGCAGACATACTTACACCGTGCAGCTCAGCAAACTCTGAGAGAAGGGGCCTTCTCTCCAGTCTCAGTGACCACGCCCATCGCCACCTTCCTCTCTACTCTCTTCCCACCTCAGAACCAGTCCACAAACCCCACTGAAAACTATTCCTTCTCTGAGTTATAGGACAATAAAGATTCTACAGGCGCCGGGCGTGGTGGCACACGCCTTTAATCCCAGCACTTGGGAGGCAGAGGCAGGCGGATTTCTGAGTTTGAGGCCAGCCTGGTCTACAGAGTGAGTTCCAAGACAGCCAGGGCTACCCAGAGAAACCCTGTCTCGAAAAAAAACNAAAAAAAAAAAAAAAAAAGATTCTACATGCAAATCATTTGTCACACAGTAAATACTCATAATGAAACAATTCTTGTTATTGAACGGTGACAGAAAACTCACAGTGGATGAGCTGTTACTGTGTTAAATTTATTTCTCACTGGGTGGTCTCTGTAGCCCAAAGAACTCCTTAAAATCCAGTGGCTGACTGTCGCCCCCCTACCCCAATCTTGGTACAATTTACCCTACTTATTTATTGTGGCAATGAGGTTCAAAACCAGGGCCTGGTACTAACCAGGCCCTCGTCCCTGGCCTCTGAGTTTGAAGAATTTGGTTACTTATTTGAAAGCAAAGACTCTGATCACTTATGCCTCACTGTGAATGAAGGCCCCAAGCAGCCGGCAGAACCGGGACAAGGATGTAATTCTATTAGTGGGGCCAGGTGGGGCCCTGAATGCAGGAAGCAATCCAGAGGACCACAGAGGAAGGGGAGGAAGGCCAAAGGACTTGCCTTAACTACAGACATTCAAAGCACCTTAGAAAAAGACACTGGAAAAAGAGAACAATACTGGTTCAGCCTAGTAGCTAAGAGGCAAAACGTTTTCCCAGCATGCACAAGGGCCTGGGATTCATCCTCAACACTTAAAAGAAGATCCTGGGTGGAAAAACTCAGCTCTGCTTATGTAGGCTGTCAGGGTACCAGCCCTGCTCAACAAAGGGAGGCTCTTCTAATAGCAATTTGGAAATTCAATCGAGTTCTCCACTTTGCCAATTTCTTATAATTGGTAGTGACTGCCTGCAAAGCAGAGAATTCTGAGCTCCCAGCTAGGCTGACTGGAAGGAGAGCTGCAATTGATTAATGATGTCTTCCCTGAGCCCAGGAGGGGCAGTTACCACCATGTGTCATACACAGCCTACCCCCTCCCTTCAGTGAAGAGGACCTTTGAATTCAAGGAGAACTAAGACACCAAGATTCTCGATTTCCTGTGAGCAGGAGAGAGCCAGGCTGACCTTGAACTCACAGAGACCCACCTGTCTCTGCTGCCCAAGTGCTGGGATTAAAGGCAGTTACCGCAATGGCTGGCCCGGAGAATAATTTTTTAATGTGAGTGCTCTGAGCCTCGTTCACGATGGCACTTGGGCCACCCAGAGCATGAGTTCTGGGTGACGAGAAGGTTGGGGCTTACCTATCACGGAGACGGCACTGAGGGGCACGATGAGTGACAGTGGAGCAAAGGCATAGGAGGCGAACACGCCCAGTTCCCCCAGTAGCAGCAGGAGCAGCCCCAGCCACCATGTCTTTGTCTTGAAGTAGGCCCGGGGGTCCTTGGAGCCTGCTAGGCGGATGTGGCAGTATTTCTACAAGGCCAAGAAGGAATGCAATTTACCAGAGGTTTTGAGAAAAGGAAAGGCTCTGGTGAAGGAATCCAAGCTGACACTCCATCTTTAAAAACCATTTACGTGGGTCTGAGTGAGATTTGGGGGAGATGTGGGTAGGACCTTGACATGGAGATTTAGTCACATATATGTGGATATGTATGCATATATGTGTACAGGGTACATGTTCATAGGTTTTTGAGACAGAGTGACTCAGTGGTCTGGGCGTAACAAATAGGCTCAGCTGACTGGCCAGTGAGTTCCAGTCATCCACTTGTCTGTGCATTACAAATGCCAGCTATCACAACGGGCTGTTCTTAGATCAGTCCTAGGGACTAAATTTAGGTTCTCATGTATGTCTGCAAGGCAAGGACTTTAATCCAGTAATCAATCTCTCTCTCTCTCTCTCTCTCTCTCTCTCTCTCTCTATCTCTCTGTGTGTGTGTGTGTGTGTGTGTGTGTGTGTCTCTCTCTCTCTGTTTGTCTCTCTCCTGTCTCATGTAGCTCAAGGAGATCTTGAGATTCCAGTCCTCGGGGGCCATAGAGATGGCTCAGCGAACATGTTGCTTTTACAGAGAACCTGTGTTTCGTTCCCAGCAGCCATGTGGTGGCTTATAAACCACCTGCAACTCTAGTTCTGGGAGGTACAGTTCCTTCTCCTGACATCCACAGACACCAGGCATCCATGTGGTACACAGACATAAAGACCGACAAAAACGCACAAAATAAAATAAATCCCCCTAGTGAATGCTGGGATTCCAGGCATGAGCCACCATGCCTGGTTAGAAACAGGCATTCCTAAGGCACTCCACAGGTGAACCGCAGTCTAGGTCTAAGGTCCCTGCTTTGGCTGGGCCCTTAGGTTGACCTCCTCCTGGCTGCCACCCCCAGGAATCCCTGCCTGTGGATGCTCAGTGGGCCACACCTTCCTGCAGATGGTGGGTGGCGGCTCCTGCTGGCTGGGTTTGTGGATAACAGGGAGTCTGCCCTCTTAGAATAGATGAGAGGCTCCAGCACGACCTAATGTTCTTTTCTTCTGGAAATATGAACTTAGGACACAGAAACTGGGACTGTAACTAAAGGAGACAGAAAGAAGGTCTTGGGGACTCTAGGCTATAGGAGAACACAGGAAGGTTCAAGGAGACTGACTTTTCCACAGCATGCTGCTGAGAATAGGACAGCCCTCTGCCTGACCCAGAAGGAGGCAGCTCATGGCTTTTGGAAGCAGGGGACGCCTGGTGCATTATGGGATTTCTCGGGGTCAGCCGTGCCAGCTCTATGATTCGGCTTCCTGAGACCTGGGAAGTATATGGGGGAGATGATTCCAGAAGGCATGAGTGAGGAAGCGGGAGGGGAGGGAGGGAGGCAGGCAGGCAGGCAGGCAGGCAGGCTAATGAATGCGGGCTATGGTGATGAGACTTAGTTCTTAAGGCTCAGAGAACCTCATCTAACAGAGATCATTTACCCACTGACTCCTCTCGCCACCTACCACAGTGGCCACCAGCATGGGGACACTCCTGTCTCCTGGGTCACAGGTGGATCAATTCCCTGGGCCTCAGGGGAAGCTCTTCAAGCTGCCAGATTGCTCCACAGCACAGCTGTGGTCACTATCAGGCCGGGGGCCGTGGAGGCTCTACAATAACTGCTGCAGCCTCCTTGCCTGAGATTTGAAGCATGGATGGTACTGAGACTCAGAGCTGAAGGTGACGGCACCATGAAGGTCCCAGCAGCAGGAGGCTTAGGGAAGTGTGGCTCAAGACCAGGGCCTGTCATTAGGGTACCACACCACAGCTTATAGAGAGAATCTCTTATGTACTTTGTGGAAGCATCACCTGTCAATAAAGAGCCGATGGCCTATTAGCTGAGGCAGGAAATAGAAGGTGGGACATCCAGCAGAGAGAGGGAGAGGATGCTGGGAGTGAGTCAAGAGTGGGAGGATTCACCACGTGGACTCTGAGGAAGTTGGACGTGTGAAACTAGGAGAGGTAACCAGCCATGCGGCAGACGTAGAGTAAGCAGGTTATATAAGTTATGAGCTAGTTGGGGAATGAGGCAAAGCTTAAGGGTTAGGCATTTATTCATAAATAATTAAGTCCCACAGTTGTTATTCTGGGAACTGGATTGAGAGATGGGGCTGGGCAGGGGAGAGGGCATTGTTAGTCAGGTGTCTGCTGTGTGAGCATGTGACCTGAGTCTGGACCCCACCATCCACGTAAAAAGCCAGGCATGGCAGGAGGTGCCTGTCATCCCACACTAGGGGCACGGAAACAGGAAGTGTTTCTCGCTATCACTGAGCTCCAGGTTCGGTGAGAGACCCGGTCTCAGGAAAATTAGGTGGGGCAGGAGAGGCGATGCAGCGCCTCAGGGTTAGTGCCACTCTGCCAGAGGATCCAAGTTAGGGTCTCACCATCCACACCAGGTACTGCACAAAACTCCGGCTCCGGGGCAAATGGATGCTTCTGGATGTACCTGTGCTCATGTGCACACACCCATTCTCTGACACATATAGCTCAAAGTAAAACAAGTCTTACAGAGGAAAGAAGGTGGTGAGCCATTGAGAAAGGTGCCCACCATTGATCTCTGGCTTCCAGTGGGTGCACACGTGTGCACACGCACATGCATACACCTCACATGCGCACATATAAGGAACACTGGAACTTCTGACCTATGGGAGCCTGGTGGGCAGGGGGAGTAGATAGAGACTGTGGAGAGATTCAGGGTGCAGACAGCAGGCCTGCCTCACTGGCTGCTCCTCTGCCTGGGACAGCCCTGGCAGGCATCTGAGGCATCTGAGACTCACCTGCAGGTTAAGGGCAATGCTGACCACTAGGTGCCCAAAAATGGCCAAGAGTGCTCCGATCAAGTTTTCCTAGAAGGAAACAGAACAGACGTGAGTAGCACTTAAGCCACTTAAGGGGTCCTGGGACATATGTGATATCAACAGTTTGCCCCCCCACAAAACCGAACAAGGTCCACACTCCCCATCCTCGCCTCTACCTGAACCTGGAATGTTGCTACCTTGATGTCAGCCAGCTGCCTTACAGATTCGCAGGGCGCTGTCCTGAGCTGGCTACATTTAGAAAGAACCATCTTTGGTTGTTCCTGCCTTGGTCACCGGAGCAGACCTAAACCTACCCCCCTGGCCCCTCGGATCCGTTGATCTGCCGCCATCTTGTACAGAAAGGCGATACGTAGACACCTACATAGATGAGGGAAACTCAGGCTGGGACGTCTTACCATCCCCTGATGGTTCGGCAAGAGCCTCCAAACTAGCCAGCTTTCCTGGGGCCGCTTCGGTGATTTCATCCACAAAACCTTATTGACGTCACTCTAGCGGTAAGGTACTGGTTCCTTGGTATGGTATGGTATTATTGTTTTGTTTTTTTAAATTAAAAAATAATCAGCCAGCATATATTATGGAATAATTGGGAAACATAGGGAACAGAGATGACAATAAGAGCAGGTGTGGCGGCCACAGCGGTGACCCCAGCACTTAGGAGGCAGAGGCAGAAGTTGAGGAGTTCAAGGTCATCCCCTGAGCTTATCTCAGAAAACAAAACCCTGGGTCTGGAGAGATGGCTTCATGGTTAAGTGTGCATATTGTTCTCCCAGGGGACCTGAGTTCACTTTCCGGCATCCGTGGGAGGCAGCTCTCACAATCGCCTGTTGCCCTAGCTCCGGGAGACGTGAAGCTTCTGCTCAACCCCCAACAGCGCTTCTGCGCCCAGCCTACTGTGAACATATTTCTGTCTCAGGTACAGTGAACTCATCATTTTGAAAAGGTCAGCAGGTACCCTGCCAACCCAGCCTTACCCAGGTGACCATTTTAAATTTGTATCTCTGTTTATGCACATGAATGTTTTCTGTGAATGTGTATGTATGTGCACTATGTGCATGCCTAGTGCCTGCATAGGCAGGGGTGGTAGGGTGGGGGTCGGCAGGCACCAGGTCCCCAAGAACTAGAGTTATAGACAGTTCTCTGTGAGAACAGCACATGTTCTTAACTGCTGAGCCATCTTCCCAGTCCCCCATCTGACTATTTTGACCAAGCAAACGTGGCTGTTCCATGTGCTTCACCTTGTGACTGAACCGCTGTGACTTGTAGAGAGAGCACGTCATCCTTTGATGCCTCGTTGACTGAAACATCGGGGCTGCTGACAGGGCCCTGCTTTATGCCAAGTGGGAGTTAAGAGCTAAGAAGGGGAAAGAAAGCCTCCTGTCACACAGACGCCAACGCCGCATCAGGGAGGGCTGGTGAGAAGGTTCTGAGCTGGGAGAACCAGAGAACTCACAAGGATGAACCAGAACCAGCCCGAGCACTGGAACACCTCACAGTTAGGGGTTCCAGGCATCAAGGCTCATTTGCAGGGGGCTCACATGTGACAGAAGGGCCTCCCCACACAACCCGAGGAGAGCTGGGCCTGCTCGGATCTCAGCATGGGGGGAGTGAACCACTACCTCTCTTTAGGGACACAGTGAGTTCAAGACCAGCTTGGGCTACATAGCAAGACCTTATCCTAAAAGAAAAAATAAATCAAAGCCCATGGGGCTGGAGAGATGGCTCAGTGGTTCTTAGGGCTCTTATATAGAGGATTCTACTTCCAGGGATCCATCACCTCTCTGAGGACTCTTGAGCACACGTGGTGATATATCACACACACACACACACACACACACACACACACACGCATACATGTACACTCACACGTACATGCACACACACATACACACCAAAATAAAAAACAAAACAAGCCGGGCGGTGGTGGCGCAAACCTTTAATCCCAGCACTTGGGAGGCAGAGGCAGGC
>NC_034595.1:86449993-86471766 GCF_900095145.1 Mus pahari
ACAACAACAACAAACCCAAAAAACCCAAAAACACCAAACCAAACCAAAACCCCTAAACTAACCAGACAGCAAGCGCCCCCAAACAGCCCTAAGGGATGGTATTCCACTGAATCTCAGTACCAGAGCTGGAAGCCCACGGCAGATAGGAAGTACAGATAGGAAGGTCCGAACGGAAGCGTGACCTCTGGCCTCCTGATCACAGTGCTGGCTAACGCGGTCTCCAGGTTCTCTGAGGAGTTTGTTCAGAAGGTAAGAAGTGACCTGGGGTGGGGGGGGTGGGGCACTGTGTAAGCACCCCTCTGTGCTGACGTGCCGAGTTTGCTCTGCAAAGCCATTTACCCAGCACATTAATCTTAACATTTAATAGCCGGTTCCAGACAGACACGGTGAATAACAGCAGACACCACTCACGCCCTCGGATCTGAGTGTCTCCAAGGGCCTCATCAGCGCTAATTATGCCCCCGAACCTTTGTGAAGTAGTGCGTGGTCTAGTTTTATGAACATTTAAAGCCATGGACAGCTGCCACCACCCAGGGGTTACACAGTTTGAATACATATCCACCAGCTGCCCTCAGGGCTTGGCACGGGCCATTCAGAGCCAAGAAGGATCTGGCCTGAAGTTCCTCTTCCAACCCCAGAGCCTGAAGACCCATGTGGCATAAGCTAGGAGTCCCGGTCATCTATTCCCTGAGGCCAGAGTGTCCTCAGAGTGAAACTTGGAAGGCGACAATTTGGGCAGAGACGGCAGGATTTCAAACTGCTTCCTATCACAGCTTCGAGCTCCTGGAAACCTCGGTATCAGGGAGACAGACAGCGGAAAGGCTGGTTCCAGCTAGTGCTACGGCTTGTTTTCGCATCTTTTTATTTTTATTTTTTAATTTAAAGACAGTGTCTCTTGTAGCCCAGGCTAGCCTCTAACTCATGATGTAGCTGAGGGTATCTTCGAATTCCTGGTCCTCCTGCCTACACTCCTGAGTAGGCCACCAAGCCTGTGAGCTTCTACAGCTCGCCATTCCTGTCGTCTTTAATAGCATTGGCTCCAGGCAATCCCTTCTGAAGTTGAGATTTTGTAAACCAAAATGGATTCCCCCCCCCCCCCTATGACTCTGAAAGAAAATGAAGTGTTTCTGGAAAGGAGCTACAGGCTGGAGGTGATCCCTGTGTGTGGATTATTGGCACCCAAGTGAGTTAGAGCCACATGCCAGTGCCAAGGTCCCCTTCAGGTCTGGTCCCACCAGTATCTGTTTAAATACCACCATCATCACAGTCATCTCTTGATGGTTAAACTGACCCCCCACAATGCTTTGGGCTGTGTTCGAGGCTGAGACAGAGCTCCTAGATATGTCTGGTAGTCAGCTGGAACTGGGGACATCATGAACTCTACCCCTTCATGTGACAGAGACAGACACTGAGGCACTGAAAGAGAACCTGACTTGTCTGAGATCAGCTGTGCCGATGAAGCTGGGCTGGTCTCCTGATCTTCATGTAGGTGCTCTGCCCATCACCCACTCTCCCTCTAAGACCGCAGTGGCCACGAGGGGAAGTGGACAATGACAGGCTTCCATGGAAAGAATATTAAAGAGCAGGAAGAGCCACCTTGGCTTTGAGATAGACCCAACTCTGCACAGGACTTCCTAGGTGGGCTGGAACCAGTGAGGAGAGAAACAGCCAGTCCTCGCTTTGTCTACAGTGAGCCCAACTCCAGGTGGGCGTTCATGACGCTCATTCACGTGTATCAGTGTCTCCTGTGGGATGGAATTAAAATGAGTACAGTCCTTTCGCTCTCCTTGTGCCTCTCTGCCTAGCACCTTCTTTGGCCTACAGGGTGGCAGGACCCTCAGAAGTATGTTGAGGCAGAGAGGACACTGGCTGAGAGAAGTCATGATGCCAGCGAGGGGGTACCGCTTAACCTCTTGCTTCAGTTACCTCATCCCCAAAGTGGGGATGGAGATGCTGTTGCCAGGCACCCACTGAAACCTAGATGTTGTAAGTGGGTCAGCATTCCAAGCTTCATATGGCCGGACTCATTTGCCCCTCCTGTCGGGAGGCAGGCATTACTGTACCCAGTTTTATAGATGATGAAGAAGAGGCACACTTTTAGTGCTGCGGAGAAGACGGCCTGGAAGAACACATGGGAAGGACCCAGCACAGCATGGGACAGAACGGAAGTTCAACATGTGATACTCATCGTGGTTATTATCATCACTCAGAGCTAATGCTAGTCATGGTTTTTCCTGTCAATGTGCCACACGATCTCAAGTATGTCACTCCCCGCCATTCGGCCCCATTTCCCCAACCCATAAAGCCTGGGTGTTAGACTGGATGATCTCTCAACCTCTTCCAGCCCACGGTGTTATCAGTCCTGACTATGAGGGCTACCTTACCACTTTCATTGTTTAACTTCATGTGTATATGTGTGCACCTGAGTCTGTGTCTGTGCACTACGGCGTATGCGGTGCCTGAGGAAGGTCAGGAGAATGGAAATGAAACTAAGAAATTAACTGACTCAAGAAAACAAACAAGTTTTAAAACGGGTTCCAGTCTCTATATGCTTCATCAGGAACACCAAAGTTTGACAGTCAAACCTTTTACCTATCCATAGGGAACAATCTAAGATTCGCCCAAGGGAATAAGCGGAGATGAGCAGGGTCTGGTACTCAGTCACGTTCACAGTTCATCCTACATTCAAAACAACAGATAACAGGGGATCTGTCATGCAAATTCCTGCAGAGCAACTGAACACGTGCCTGGGCAGTCAGCCATTCTAGAAGTGTGCTTTGGGGGCAGCAATCCACTGTCAGCGCCATGGGGGAGTGACGGGGATCAGAAACAACTAAGTTCTAAAACCTTCCAAAAAGCGTGCCGCCAAATCTTAAAATATTTTAAAAAACAAAAAAACAAAACAAACAAACAAACAAACAAAACCACACTGCAGACTGAGACATGAACAGAGAGGCTCGTCAGCTAAAACCCAAACCTAAACCTAAACTGGAGAGATGGCTCAGTGGTTAAGGGTACACACTGCCCTTACAGAGGTCCTAGGTTCGATTCCCAGCACCCACGTGCTGGCTCACAACCCTCTGTAACTCCAGTTCTAGAAGAAACACCTTCTGATGCCCTTGGGAACGGGGCACAGACAGACATACACATAAAATAAAACAAATCTCATGTCTCCTAACTGGAAGAGTCTTCCTTTATAACCCTGCATTTAAGATATGTCTCTACCTCTCTGTTCTTAAAACATTTGTATTTATTTGATTAATGTTATATCAGTGTGCGTGTGTGTGTGTGTGTGTGTGTGTGAGAGAGAGAGAGAGAGAGAGAGAGAGAGAGAGAGACAGACAGACAGACAGACAAACAGACAGACAGACAGAGACAGAGAGATCAGAGGTCACCCTCTGTTGTTCTCCTTCTTATTTATTGAAGCTGAAGCAGGATTTTGTTTTGTTTTGGTTTTTTTTCTTGAATTCAGAGCTGATTGATCTGGCCGACTAGTCCTGCCACCCAGCTTGCTACAGGGATTCCTTGTGTCTGCCCCCCCTTTGCTGGGACTATAGGCAGCCTGCCAGAATTACTTGGCATTTCTGTAGGTGCTGTGGATCCAAACTCAGGTCCTCACCCTTGTCCTGTTGAGCATGACACTGGCTGAGCTGTCTCCCTGGCCCTATTTTTATCTGTTTGAACGAGCATCTCTTTTCTTGTGTTGCCGCATTGTCCCGTGTCTGTGGAGGACCTTCCTGTTTCTGCTCGTGATGGGCATACAGACCCTAGGCACATTGGTGAGGCCATTCAGCTCTTATGTCCCCTTTGTTAGAAAACCATAAAATTTCCAAAGGGAAGTGAGGTGCTTGCCTTGTAGGAGAAGGAGCCCTCGCTGCTGCTCAGGCTCGTGGAGGTGGCGCCGCTGGTGGGTGGGAGCGGCTGCAGCTGCAGACCTGAGCGGTGGGCTCCGTCCATGGCTGTCTAGCAGGACATCCTGCCGGGGCCAGGCTGGGCGCGGGAGCTGCTGCTAGGCAGGGTGTGAACTGGAAGCCATGTCTCCAGTGTTCTCCTTCTCCCAGCAGCCGCCTCTCTCCCTTCCTCAGCCAAAGGAGTCCTCTGGTCTCTTTTGGTTGATTTACAGCCTTCCCCGATAAGGAAGCAGCTCGTGTCTCTCCTCCAAGCAGACGGGTGAGGGCGTGTCTTCTGACTCTGGCCAAGCTCTGGGTGGTGGAGACACGCATAAAAAATGCATGGACATGAGACACGACTTCACTGCTTGAGAAAGCTCTTCCTACAAAGTATGACTGGCCACACGAAAGGAAACCCTGACAGCATGATTATCAGGCTTCTGATCCCCTTAATAAACAGATCTTCCTAAAACTCTATTCTTGGCTCTTAGACACCCCATTCCCTCTTCTCTCCTTCCCCCCCCCCCCCGATTAAATCCTGATTTAAACTCCTAGCTCACCTATAAGCTTGAGGACAAAATAATAGGCCACCAACATCTGCTTTTCCAGGTCTCCGAAATCAATGAATCAATAGATCCCACGGTCATCAGGTTGGCAGCACGTGCTTACAAGCCCAGCACTCAGGGGAGGCTGTGGCAGGACCCCAGGATAGCCTGGACTACATAATGAGACCTTGTCTTAGAGCAGACCAAACCAACAGTAACAACAATGAACACCCACACCAAACCAAATCACGGGTGTTTCAACTTAGGATGGAAAGACTATGAGGAAAATCTGCCACGGGGGAGGGGTACTGTACTGGGGGGTGGAACCTGATGCCCGGGTCAGCTTGGCTTTGGGTGGTTCGGCATCTCATCTGTAAACTGTAGCTTTGAGCTGAAGCAGGGATGAAGATCGCCCTGTTAGCTTAACTAGACTGGTGTTGCCAGTGTTTCTCACACTCTTCTCCCAAACAGAGGAGAGAAAATCAGCACAAAGAGCTCACAGTGGAAACCCTACCACCGTATTAAAAGGTTCCGTGCAGCCTTAAGCTTTCATATATATATATATATATATATATATATATATATATNTATATATATATATATATACATACATACAAGTATATATGATATAGTATATTACATATACAGAATAACCTCATACAAAGCACCGAACAAAAATCACAGGACTTTATATTCTATTTTGCAAACTGTTTACTATATGTCACGTTGTAGTCTTTAATGTGTTATCGTCACCTATGTGAGTGTCTGAGGGCCGTCGTGTGTTTGTGGAGGTGGTGGGAGTCAGTCCTCTCCCACAGTGGGTTTCAGGGATTGAACTCAGGCCACCAGCCTTGCTTGACAGGTGTCTTCACCTGCTGAGCCATCCCGCTGGCCACTTGACACGTTTTGGATTGCTTCTGATGTGCCATGCGCTACCTTGTGTACCTCGGCCAGGTCACCCCCAGCTTTTGAGCCAGTTTCCTTAGCTGTAAAATATGACTCATGTTTCTATGCCACGGGCTGTGTGAAAATCTGATGGGATGTGGTGTGCTAGGGTGCACAGGAGACAGCTTGGTGGAGCCAGTTCTTTCCATCCTACATACTGGTCCTAGGGCTTGAACTCAACTCATCAAGCTTAACCGCAACTACCCTGACCCACTAAACCATCTTGTAGACCCACTCCCCAATGTAACCCTATAGTTCATTTCTACATCTATGTTCCCACCTCCCAGATACCTACCCGAGAAAGAGTTGAGGGCCCAGGTTTTAAAAACCCTCACATCACATAGTTTCTAGTTCCCTCTGCCTCTTGTTCCACACCTAGGAATAGCAACAGCATGCACTGATGTCACAAGACCGACAGGCCCAGATACCAAATGCCAGCTTAGTACAGGGCAGCCATGAAGACCTCTCTGCCCAGGTTGCACCTTGTCAAAGGGACTAAAGTTAAGTTGTTGCTGCTGCTGTCATTTGAGACAGTATTCCTGCAAGATGCCCTCCCATCAGAGAGTGGAGTCACTCTCTGATTTACCTCCCATATGTTTTTTGATGTGTTTGACCCAATGCACATAGGATCAACTGGGAACCATAATTTTCTGGGAAGACTGGGAAGGCATAATTACCCTTGGATTAGACTGCATGTGTGTGAAAGCAACTCTGTGTTAAATGTCTGTATTTCTGTCTTGACATGGTTAATATGGGGGTGCTCTAGGGGGCTCCTTCTACCTAGGAGAGACCTAGGGCTTCTTCCAGTCTGGAGTTGAGGGGGCCCTGGACTGAAGGCACCTGTCAGGTCCCCTACTGTCCCTGGAAACCTAGCTCAGAGCCTGGCAAGGTGACTTGCACAGATGCCCACTCCTGACCAAATGCAGAGCCCCTGGTACCCTGTGGTTTAAAAAAAGAATGCCTGACTCAGGACCCACGGCCACAAACAGATATACCCAGCCCCACCCACAGGATGTCAGAAAATGCAAACAGGCCTTGGGGACCATCTAGGGAGGAGAGCAGGTTCTCCCCCCCCCACACCTTCCCCGGTGTGTGTGTGTGTGTGTGTGTGTGTGTGTTGAGTGTTGAGCCACTGACTTTTAAACAGCAGCTTCAACTTCCCTCTCTACCCAGGGAAACCCCTGGAGCTCTGAATACCCAAAGACAGAGAGAGGAAGGTTCTCCCTGGACTACCATGTAGTATCACCCAAAAGCCTCCGTGGACTCTGCAAGTTGCATTCCCTTATAAGGCTCATACTTTGGCCTGGTGGTGGTTTATTGTTGGTCAAAGGCTGACATATGTCCAAGAGGCACACAGCCAACCCAGTGTTGACAATCACAGTCACAGTTCACGGTCACCGATCCAAGAGAATTCACAAAGTGCCTGTGTCCACTCGAATCCCCCGACCTCATCTACATGAATGACTCCATTAGCCCCACCGAGCAAGTTTTCCGGAGAGAATAACAGCCTCGCGGCCATGAAGTTGGCTGTAACTAAAAACAAGGGTGTGTGTGTGTGTCCGCGCCCGCGCGCCCGCGCGTGCGTGCATGGAGGTCTTGTCACCACCTGACGATTCAGTTTGACGAGAGAACGTCGGTTTCATGCCAAGCTTTTCTTTCCTGGGGCTTTTGAGCACTGAGGGGTGACATTCTCCGAGAGACACACCTCTGTTTCAGTACCAAGCATAGAGCTCCCTCCATCCACCTGCCAGCCGCACCGGCTATTTCCAGCACGCTGGAGCCGGCAGTACTGGCCTTCCACTTCCTCATCTGGTAACGCCCAGCATCTCCTTCATTAAGGCAAACCCGTGCCCACCCTCCTTGAAAATATGGAAGAGGAGAAAAAAATCGGAGACAACAGAACCCAAACCGACAAGGCTGGCAACAACAAGGGAGACTGTATTTATACTAGGGGATCAAAACAGCAAGCCTGATTTCAAGTCCCCCCCTTCCCTCAGTCATGACCGTGACTCACCCGGGACGTTCCTTCTAGATCCACCTATCCCAGGTTCCGGAGAAGAGACCCGGACACTCCGTGCCACCCCTAGGTACAGCCTCTTGGATCCCTTCCCAGCTCCGAGTTTCCAAGGGGCTGCAGTGTTTTGCTTTCAAAGGTGGAGACTTGATTTGTTACACTGCCTGCCAGTCCCAAGCTGGCGAAGCCTCTGCGCAGGCGAGTGGTTGTCGGGAGGGGATGGGCGGGACATCCTGAAATAATTGGCTGCGTCGCCAAGCTCGCTTGAAGCGTAGGGGCGACCTGACACTCACCTGGAGGAGTCCCCTCTAGCGGCCAAAGGAAGAAGTCCGGGCTGCTTTGGTCCCCAGGTTATGGCTGCTCACCTCCACCTGCCGGACAAGTAGGCTGGGCTTGAGCAGCCCGCCTGGTGTCCCCCGCAGTCTGCGCTAACTGCCACCGACCGTCCCGGGCGGTGTCCCTGCTGCTTCCATCAGGTAGCTCCAATATCGAAACCCAGCAGAGCCCTGACGTGTCTCGGGGACCGAGCGTACCCCTTCTTTCCTGCGCCTGCGTCCCACCTGTTGGCTGTATTGCGTCCTTAATTTCCCAGCACGCCTGCAGCTCAGCAGCCCCGGGAGGCTGTCAATCATCCTAGTAGTCCCCAACCCCAACCCCAGTTGCTGTTTCCTAGGGGTTTAGCTGTGAGCATGAACCTGCGCGTGGAGCTTCCAGCGCGCTCATTTTCCTGCACGCGCCGTTCATTTCAGAGCCTCACAGCAACCTCTGGGGGAGATGTTGAGATCACACAGGTTTTACGAAGAAATGACATTGGGCAGACCTAATTGGTAGAACTGGGAGGGAGCGTTTAAGAGAGGATGGAGCTGCCATATTGTATTATGGAAGATGCTCAAAGACCAACTGGGCCGGTGCGAGATTTTTGTTTTTGTTTTTTGTTTTTCTTGAGGCGTGGGTGGCAGATGTGATCCGAGGAACAAGCGGGAGACAGTTTCTAACAGGGGACTATCCCATAAATTTAAAGGAGACGCTGGTGGGTTTAAGCCGAGCTGTGGATAGGCACTGTCCCTGTGGTGAAACAGGTAAGGGGCTCTTGGAATACTGCACGGTTGCCCTTGGGGAATTTGTCATCAACCTTTCTGCTCTCACACTCAGGGTGTGGATGGATGGATAGGAACACTTGGGTTTATTCCTTCGATGAGTCACAAAAACAACAAACCAAACAAACCTAACAACCAAACAAAACCGAAACAAACAAAAAAAGGGAACTGAACCTCAGAAACAAAAACCCTAATGGTTCCCTGCCACAGGTTCTTCTTTAGCATTGTCAATCCGAACCCCCAAATTCTGGTAGCTTTTGTTGTTGTTGTTGTTGTTGATGATGATTTTTGAAACGTCTCCAACGATTGGTCAACAGCTTTTCACGTTAAAGAAACAGAGGACACCACTGGCTAGAGTTAGCCAGTTGCCTGCTAATGTTAGGCCAGTGGTTGCCATAGCGACCGGGCGGCTGAGGGATAGATTGACTAGTTAGGAACCAGTTCCTGTCGTCAAGGGACCAGTCCTTGAAGACTTGAGGATTCGGCGCACTCCATGGGACACCCACAGAGACCTCCGTACTCCGGGTGCGTGCGGAATTTCGGTGGCCAGTTGGGTGGTGCCTCGAGTGCCAGAAGGTGCCACTTGGGGTGCGAGTGGGTCAGCGTAAGCTTCAGTGTGCCAACCTGAAAAGAGCTCCCCCATGGGCCCCCATGAATGGTTGGACATCTGACGCCCCTACTTCAGTCTTTGAAGGGTCTCAGAACTGGGCGGTGGGTGGACCTCCAAAAGCCAGCTCTAACAGAACCCTTCTGGTACTCCTGGTCTTCCTCCGCAAGTTTTCTTTACTCTGGACCCCGTTTTGGTCATCTATCAAATGAAAGGGTGAGACTGACTTCTCGAAGCCACTAACCAGTCGGTATAGTTCCATGTAGGCCTCGGACACACTCTCTCACCAAGCAAAATACCTAATGGGTCATTCTCCTGCAACTTTGACGTCTTTTGAATCTCCTGTGCCTCCCACTACCCTTCGGGGGGGGGGGGGATGCTTCAAGTTGAAGGAAATCAGTCTAGATCGTGACCGTGCGTCATGACCCATCAAATACAGGCGGCTCACCCTGGCAAGCAGCATCCTGTGCAGAGCTAGGTTATATCTGTTCTCTACCAACTGCGTTCCATGGAAGACTTGGAAAGCAAGATTGTTGCTTGTTTCCTTCTGGTGGGAGGATAATGTACTATTTGACGTTTTTTATACTTTCTTAAAATTTTCCAAAAATTTAATCATTTGCATGAGAAGCATAATTTTTAAAATCTCTTGCAACTTTTAAAAAATTAGTTTATTTTTATTTTATGTACATTTGTGTTTTGACTGCATGTGTGACTGTGTGGGGGTGTCAGATTGCCCCTAGAACAGGGGTTACAGATAGTTGTGAGCTGCCATGTTCATGGGAATTGAACTCTTAACCTCTGAGTCATCTCTCCAGCCCCCAATTTTTTTTTTCTTTAAAGACAAAGTTTCACTATGTAGTCCTGGCTAGCTTGGAATATTCTAGACCAGGCTTGCCTTAGACTCACAGAGATCCATCCAGCTTTTCATGTTGGCATTAAAGGAGAAAACATCACCCCAAAATTCTATTTGTTGTCACTGAAAAAAAATTTTTATGTCTATAGATATTTTGTCTATATGTATGTTTCTGTACCACATACATGCCTGGTGCCTGTGGTGGCCAGGAGAGGGAGAGCATCAGATCTCCTGGGACTGGAGCTACATATGGTTTTGAGCCTCCATATGAATGCTTAGAATTGAACTCAAGCCCTCTGGAAAAACAGTCAGTGCTCTTAACCACTAGGCCATCTCTCCAGCCCTGCTGCTTTGGTTTTTGAGATAGGGTCTTAACATATGGTCCAAGCTGGCCTAGAACTCAGCGTGTATAGATCAGGCTATCCTTGAACTTCTGATCCTCTTGCGTCTATTTCAAAGTGCTTGGATTACAAGTCCTACTGCTGTTACTGCCGAACAAACCAGGGCTTTGTCTTCATGAGACACCAAATGAGCCACATTCCCAGCGTTCTCCAACAGCAGCTTCCTTAAAGGCAGGGCTAAAAATGGTCCTTACTAAAACAGCAAGGTCACATGGCAGTGCGGTAAGTGAATACTGGCTGCTTTCAGAGACAGTAAAAGACACTGTTCTCTGGTCAGTATTGATCGCTGTTTGGGAATATCTTAATGTTTTAAAGCCGTAGTTTCCCATGATCTTAGTAAGTGTTAAAAATCTTAGATTATCCAAATTGCCCTTGTGAAGAAGACTCCACCAAGGAACACACATTGAAGAAGAAAGTTCTAGATGGACATAAAATTTGTTTACTCAGTGCCCCCATTCACTAGGATTTAGAGACAGGGTGAGTTCCTTAGGGCGAATGGGTAAAATGAATCCTGAGTCAGCTCATGAAAAATTAACTGCTTTGGAGATGAAACTGTGTACATGCTATTGACAACTAAAAGAAAAAAAAAAACAAAAAGAAAAAAAGAAAAAAACAGAATACTAGCCCCAGCCACATGGGTTAGAAAACTCTTTAGATCTCAGACAAGCAGGTGGCCCAATAATGCAGTCTCTGAGGGATATTCCTGCTTAGGGAGGGAGCAATTTCCTGGCTGCCCCACAGGCAGGAGGGCAATGGAAACAAACTCTAGCCTTCTGAATTGAAGTGCCTTAACATTGCATCTTGGATGGCCCCCAAGGCCTGTTTGTGGAAAGCTTGGTCCCTGGCCTTTGATGGTATTGGGGGCTTGTGGAATCTTTAGAAGATAGGGCCCAGTGGAAGGAAGTTAGGTCACTGGGCCTGTGCTGTTGGAGGAGCTATTGGGACCCAGCCCTTTCCTGTTTTTCTTTGCTTCTCTGGATGCTGTAGAGAGACACCCCCCACACACACCCAACTTCCATTATGTTGTATTCCCATGGTCTGTGCTGACATAGGCCCTGAGCAGTGGGACCTGTGAGGAGGGGCTGAAACCTTGGGAGCCAGGAGCCAGGAGTCGATACAAGTCTTTAAGTCTTTTGTTTAAGAAATGGGATGCTACCTGACATAAAGGCAAGGAGGTCAGGGTCTAGGGAAGCCAAAGAATGCAGACTGTGATCTAAACAACCAGAGGGGACCTCGGCATAGGAAAAAGCTGGCAATCTGAAGAGATCGCTTTGGGAGTTGGCTGGGATCGACCTGCCCAAGTGTGAGAAGAGCCCATCAAGAAAGGAGGAGGCAGGGCATTTCCCAGGATCCCAGAGCCGATGATACTTCATGTTCCCATAGGCCAGGATGGAGGGACACTGTGTTAGACAGGGGACAGGATGATCCTACAGAAGTGGTACGCCTAGCGACCGAGGGCGTGGCTCAGCTGGCAGACTCCTTGCCTAGCTTACATGTGTGTACCCCTGAATTCGATTACCAGCTCCACATCCAGGGGTATAAAGAGTGATGTATGCAGGCAACCCACCAGTCAGGAGGCAGTTCCAGGAGGATAGGAAGTTCAAGGTCATCCTTAGCTCCATAATGAGTTTGCCAGCCCAGGCTACAAGAGATACTGTTCAAAGAAAATCAAGTACCATGCCTTAGTAGTGATGATAAATGACTTCCAGAATAAAAAGTGCCCTGAACCTTCCCAAGATTGAAAGCTTGAAGAAGTCAAACCTGCAAGTTACCAAAAACAACCCAGGGAAAAAGAATGCAAACACACAAGAATAGAGATTTCGCTCTGCCTGGTACCCAGCGCGAAGATCCAGCAAAAGGGACCCCAACCAGGAGAGCAGTCCCAGCAATGGCAGATATTACAGAAGCCGCAGAAAAGCACTCCAGAAAAGCCGTTACAGACTGGAGAAGACTGCCCCAGGAAGGCAGAGGACAGCATAGTCACTGTGAGGCTGGACAGGGAAGGTCTTTTTAAAAACAGAAAGATAAGAGACGCTGTCTAAGGGTGCAGGGATGGGTTAGTTTTCTCTGCTGATTAAAGAAGTAAAAGGTGATAGGGAAGTGTTACCAGGCATCTTGGGAAGTCCCAGAAGAGCCTCATATGCAGAAGCCAGGGTCCCCTCTTGGTGTTCTCAGTTTAATTACTAAAAGAAGAAGGAACACTAACAGAAGCCCATGGACAAAGAACCAACTCAAACTGGAATTGAGGATGATTGAATTAGTTTGATAGGAGAAGCCCAGGGCAGGTGAGCTGTACACGTCATGGCTGCCCAGGAGGAAGGAGGAGGGTGGAGAGGAGATGCTGTCATGGAGATCAGCTACATGGTGAGGATTAGGAGCTTTAGAAAAAGATTAAATTTGGCCGGGCGTGGTGGCGCACGCCTTTAATCCCAGTTCTTGGGAGGCAGAGGCAGGTGGATTTCTGAGATCAAGGCCAGCCTGGTCTACAAAGTGAGTTCCAGGACAGCCAGGGCTATACAAAGAAACCCTGTCTTGAAAAAACAAAAAAGAAAAAAAGAGAAAAAGAAAAAGATTAAATTCAAAGCATTGGGGAATTTGTAAGCATACTTGAGCTCTGGACAGCATCTGAAAGAAAAAAGAGGAAATAGTTATGGCTAGGTGGTTGGACCCTGCAGATCCCCATGGCAACTGCTGGGGGGTGTGCACTGGGGGGAGGGGTGGATGTTTCCTGGTAACCTCCCCTTCCTAGGGATGGCCCCTAGACAGATCCCCGACCTGTCCCGCTCAATTAACCCTCAAGGGAAAAGACGAGGGCCTGTCTCCACAAGGCCTCCTTTATAAAGCAGAGACCCAGATTCCACATCCCTGCTCTGAGGAGATGGCGACAGCAGGCTCCCTGGGACTCCCTGGTCAGCAGGTCTAATCAGTCAGCTCCAGATTCATTGTGAGACCCTGTCTCAAAAATGGAAGGGAGGAAGACATCTGATGTGGTGCTTCACACTCAGGCATACATAGTATACACATATGTATACACATGAATACACACAGGTCACAATGTAGTATCTAGAGATGAAGGAAATGTAACTGTAGGCATATTTTTTCACAACCTACTTTAATAAGGGTTCCTCCTCCCCTCTAGCCCACCACCCACCAGAGGCAGTGGAAAGAAAGGGTATTTTTTTTAAAAAAAAAGATTTATTTATTTATTATATGTAAGTACACTGTAGCTGTCTTCAGACACTCCAGAAGAGGGCATCAGATCTTGTTACGGATGGTTATGAGCCACCATGTGGTTGCTGGGTATTGAACTTAGGACCTTTGGAAGAACAGTCAATGCTCTTAACTGCTGAGCCATCTCACCAGCCCCGGAAAGAAAGGGTATTAGGATGCAGGGGAAGCAGACGTGTTTAGAAATAGTTTTTTTTTTTTTTTTTTTTTTTTTTTTTTTTTTGGGGGGGGGGGGTGATCCCAATCTTCCTTATTCCCAGTCCACGCATGAATCAGTAGTGGCAGCTGGATCTAAAAGAAATGGCCAGGTTCAATAACCGGCTGGAGTCCGGGGAAGCGGCAAGAAACTGCAGGAACCACACGGGAAGTTCTTTGGAGAGTGTCCCTCGATGACGTCATCACACGTGAAGCTCAGAAACACAATGTAAGGCGAACCAATACAGGCGTGCCGTCAGTGAAGACTGGTGAGTCGGAGCAAGGTGAACCAAGGATTGAGTGCCCACTGTCTCTGGAGTCATTCTTATATTCCTTCTGGACATCCTGTGTCCTTTCATGGGTCTGCTAGAGCAAAAAATCCTTTCACCTGTGTCTGCCCCAGCAAAACATCATTATAATCGAGTTGAGTTTCCAAAGAAACCAGGAGTTTCCGCTTTGTATAACAATTAGAATGAAAACAGCTGACGAGATCCGCAGGTGAGACTAGCTTAGTGAGGCTGAAGCTGGAACAATCCAGATGGTCTGATGGAGCACAGAGGTTAAACCAGGCTGAGCTTCAAAGACAGACAGACTCTCTGCAACCTTTAGGAAAACACAGACATCCTAACACATGTATAACTGTCACCCTGGAAAAGGAGAGAGCAGATTTTTTTTTTTTAAAGGACTGCAAAAAAATGGTCTCAGAATCCAGTGGAAAGCATCAACCATCAAGAAATGCATTGAATCCCAAATATTAAAAGTCCTGAAGAAAACCATGCCAAGGCGCCATCAAAATTAGATCAATGAGGGGCCGAGGGGCCGAGCTGCAGGCGGCAGAACACTGGTGGTGGGGAGGGGACTTAGGGAAGAAATGCCTTTGTTCTGGTTTGCCTTCTACCACTGTGATAAAGGTCATGTCCAAAAGCTACCAAGGGCGAGAAGGGTTTACGTTCTGACCACAGTCCGTCATGAAAGGAAGTCAAAGCAGGAACCTATGTGGAAGTAGTGGGGCACTGCACACCTTTCATCTCAGCACTCAGGAGGCAGAGTGAGGCAGAGGTGAGTTTGAGGCTAGCCTGGACTACATAGTGAGTTTCAGGACAGCCAGGGCTATGTAGTGAGACCCTGCCTCAAAACAAGACAAAGAAAAAAAAGAGTAAGTGGAAGCTGTTGTGATGTACTCTTTAAAACCCATTACTGGAGAAAGTGAGGCAAGTTCAAGGCTAGCCTGGGCTACATAGCTTATTGTCTCTAAAACAAACCAAAACAAAACAAGGGGACAAAAATTAGGTTTGTTAAAAAAAAAAACAACAAAAACAAAACAAAACAAAACAAAAACCTCTGTGAGTTCAAGGCCAACCTGGTCTACATAAAAAGAGTTCCAGACCAGCTAGGACTACACAGCGATGCCCTGTCTCAAATAGCAAAACAGCTCCTCAAACAAGACAAGAAAAAGCATGGAGCTTGCAGAGGAAGGGAGGAAGAATTTCAGTGAGCCTCTCCATAACCGTGGGGACCAGGAGCTGGGGGGCAGAGCTGGTGTCTAGTGTGCTCCAAGTTCTGAGTTCAGACTTCAGAATCAAAACAACAGGGAACCACGTTTAGGGCTGGGTTATAGCTCACTGCATGGTCCTGGGTCTGATGCCCAGTTAAAAAAAAAAGGAAAGAAAGAAAGAAAGAAAACACTAAACTATCTTTAAATATGAAGGAACAGTTGGTTCACACACACACACAAAAGGCTAGGAAGGGGTATAGATATCAATAGTAATCAAAAGACAGTTGGAGGGGACATTAATAAGAATATTAGTAAAAAATATTAATAAGACAGAACAGGAATATTACCAGGGCTAGAGAGAGGCATTTCAAAAGTACCTATAGATCACATGTGGGCAGGCATCCCTACCAGCACTTCAACATACATGGAACACAAGGGAGAGTGCTGGAAATCAAGAAGAGCCAGTTGTAATGCTGCCCGGGGGCCACCAGCACATCCCTCAGCATGCGTGGGAAACCGGGGCATAAAAGGTGTGAGCACCAACACTGAGCAGTTCATCAGGCTGGTGACTGTGCAAAACACTAGTCAACAACATAGGAAAACTCAAAACCAATGACAGGAAGAAGTCTGGGAAATTCCCCCAACGGCTTGGAAATTAATTACCCGACCTCCATGTTTCAAAAAGAAATGACAAGTGTTAATGGTGTAAACTGAGAGGAAAACAAAAAATGAAACGCATCAAAATATACGAGACGCCATTAAGATGGTACCTCTGGACATATTTAAGGTTAAAATATTGGTTTTATTCTAAGTGATAAGAGAGATCCGAGTTCAGTGGCCCTGGCTTCCTCCTAAGAGTTAAAAATAGCACATGGAACTCACGGGAAGAAAGGACATGGAAAAGCTGTTTGCTTTTGAAAAGATGGTTGGTAGAGCTCTAGCAGGCTTGTCAACAAAAGTCTATAAAGTGTAAATTGTTAGTACAGGGAGTAAAGAATGGACAGGTCTGCAGATATTAAAAGGACAGTTCGATCAGGTGTGGTGATCTTAAACCCAGAGCTTGGGACACCGGTGGGCTGCCCTGCGTAGTAAAGCTGCCTAGTGAGACCCTGTCCCCAGACAAGCTACCTAGTGAGACCCTGTCCCCAAACAAGCAAGGGCAATCAAGGTTCTGGACAAGGTTATGCTAATGAACCTCATGGCGGTGAAACAGAGCCGTGTCTTTGAAATGCGCTTATTCTCCAGGAGCCGCCTACAGCATTAAGTAATGTATCGCTGAGAACCTTCCCTCAATGCTGGGCCTTGACTTCCTCTGAATGGAAAGAAGAAGAAGAAGAAATGATTTGAGTCCTAAGCAAACCCTTGAGGCTAATGCCAACACCAGGACGGAAAAAGAGAAGCAGGGTCGACAAGATGGCTCAGCAGGAAAGGTGCTTGCTGCCAACCTGAGGAACTGAGTTCAATTCCAGGGAACCATACGGTGAGAGAAGAAAGTGGGCCCCTCAGATTGCCTTTGGACCCCCAAACGTGCATGCCCAGACACACAAATGGAGAAGTGGTGGAAAAAAGAAATACATACTTTTAAACTCATTTTATGAAACAAAAAGCAAAGATATTTAAAAAAAAAATAGAAGAAAGCTACCATTTGGTAGTCATGTACATAGGTCTGGAGTCTATATTGCAACTAAAGTAGCACTGAGTACAGAAATTCTAGATTTAAAAAATATTTTAATTAGTGTAAATCAGTTAATATACCCGCAAAGACTACTGACAGGGTCAGGTGTACAAACAAAGACGAAGTGTTCCACAACATTTAATATCTGGTACTACACAGGAAAAAGAGTTGTAGGAAATTAGGATTAAAAATGAAAAATGTCTTCTATTTAAAAAAAAAAGAAAAAAAGAAAAACTTCCTAGAACCAAATGTGGTGGTGCACACCTTCATTCCCAGCACGCAGGAGGTTGAGGCAGGAGGATCACAGGTTCTAGGCCAGCCTGGGCTATTACTATACAAGGAGACCTTGTCTCCAAATTCAACTAACCAAACAATAACAACAACAACAACAACACCCTTATAACTAACATCACACTTTATGCGGAAGGGCTGTGTATCCCTACTCAAGCTGGTATTAAGATAAATACCCGCTCTCATCAGCTACCCTCAGGGTGTGCCCCAGGCGTTGCAAAGTTCCAAGGGAAGAAAGTAATGGCCATACATTAGAAAGGGAGGGAGTGACCCCGGTCTTTTATGTGTGGATGGTTATCGCTATTAGAATTCCGAATCTGCAGCGAAGCTTTTAGAACTGAAAATGGGGAGCTAAGTTGGAGAACACAGGATCAATATATAAAAATCACCAGAAATGGAGAATTGGAAACAGACGGCTAGGGATGCATTCCGAGACAGACTGCTTACCTGGTATCGTCCACGGCCTGGCTCCAATCTCCAGCACCAGTTCTCATGTCAAGAATTAAAAGAGTCCATTTTTGTGACATAGGAATATGAACCCCCTAGGGTTGCATTTAAGAAAGTCTATGTTGGGATAGGGAGGTGACTCATAAGGCAGTCTCCCACAGGGACCTGAGTTAGGATCCCCTGAACCCATGAAAAGCCAGACACAAGAAGCAAGGTGGAAGGCGGGGTCTAATACTCATCAAGGCTGTTCTCTGACCTTCACGCATGCACCATGGCACATAGGTGCCACTCTCTCTCAGGGACTCACAGAGATGTGCAATAGCTATACATTCATAAGAATGTTGAGAAATGTAAGTGTATCAAAATAAACGGGAGAGCTCTGCCAGTTTAGTGGCTCTCAATACTCAAGGAAGCTAAGATACTCTCACGGAATTTTTGATGTAATCCCAATCAAAATCTAGGAAGTATTTTTTAAAAAACAACACCAACAAACATGCAAACAAGTAACCTTTTCTTTCTAGAGGTGTGTGTGTGTGTGTGTGTGTGTGTGTGTGTGTGTTTACTCATGTGACGTGAGCAGGTGCCTGTGGAGGCCAGAAAAGGGCATGCGATTCTCTGACACTGGAGTTCCAGGCAGTTGGAACTTCCCTGTGTGTAGGTCATTGGAAAGGGAACAGAAGTCCTTTGCAGGAGCAGTGGATGCTCTTAACCACGGAGCTGTCTCTCCAGCCCCAGGAGGATTGGGGTCAGTAGCACTTGATCAGCTGATGGTCACATTTGTGCCACATTGTAGAAGGGCAGCCATTGTGACAGGAAGCACAGAAACTGGCAGAAACTAGTTCCCTGAGGGAAATGACTGCAAAAGCTCATGCCAACTTTGTGGCATACAGATAACCTTAGTCATGGTGGTCTATAACCCAACTGTGCACACTGTCAAGACTCAGACTTTTAACCGCTGATGAATTGTACTGTATGTAAATTATATCTCCTCCAAACTAAGTCAATAATGAAAATAAGATCTAAAGCCTCCACGGCCGTGTCCAGCAGTGATGGTGACCTTTGGTGGCCTCCTTAATTCTGGCACTTCTTGTGTGCTTGAAGCCTGGGGCTTCCCAGCCATTGGTGGACGTCTCTGCCCCACAGCCTAACCCTTACAGAGCCGACGGCAGGGTAAAATGGTCCCTGCAAATGTCGTCTCTTATTTCAGGTATTTAGAAGGACGTGAGGCTGTGGTTCTCCTCAAACAGACAGAACATGTCCCAGAAATTTGCTAACTTGGACGAAGTTATCCTGAGGGCAGACCTTGACAAACGTAAGAAGCATGGTGACAGAGTTCAGAAAGGTGAGTTTATATCTGCTCTAGTACCTGAGAGCAGACATGCAGCGGCTAGAAAATCCTGGCGCTAGCCCCAAGTCTGCCCTTTGGGAGTGTATCCCACTGATTACTGCCCCTGGCGTGTAGATGGGAAGAAACCATTAGAAAGAATGAATCAGAACTGGGGGTGGGAGGGTGGGAGGCTGTCCCTTCAACAACAGCAAAAAACAACATTCTGTTTTTTTTATTTATTTAAAGATTTATTTATTTATTATATGTAAGTACACTGTAGCTGTCTTCAGACACTCCAGAAGAGGGCGTCAGATCTTGTTACGGATGGTTGTGAGCCACCATGTGGTTGCTGGGATTTGAACTCCGGACCTTCGGAAGAGCAGTCGGGTGCTCTTACCCACTGAGCCATCTCACCAGCCCCAACATTCTGTTTTTATCTGTCCAGCCAGAACCGTGTTCTTCAGTTTTAAATGTGTAACAGGTCTTGCTTGCTTTATTTTTGACAACTAAGTTCTTTTTTTTGGAGAGGAGTTGTTTTTTTGTTTTTTGTGTTTTTTTGTTGTTGTTTTGTTTTGTTTTGTTTTTTGTTTTGGCTTTTCGAGACAGGGTTTCTCTGTGTAGCCCTGGCTGTCCTGGAACTCACTCTGTAGACCAGGGTGGCCTCGAACACAGAAACTGTCCTGCCTCTGCCTCCCGAGTGCTGGGACTAAAGGCGTGCGCCACCACTGCCCGGCAACAACTAAGTTCTTATTGCAAATTTCTGTTCTTTTAACTTTTTTTTTTTTTCCAACTCTGTAGTTGAAATGAATTTTTTTTTTTTTGTAGGCAGCATGCAGTTGGGTCTTTTTTTTTTCTTACCCGGTCTGACAATCCTTGTCTTCTAACTGAAATGTGTAGACCATTAACATTTAATGTGGTTATGACTGTTTTCGAGTGTAAGTCTGTCAGTTTGTGATTTACTGTCTGCCCTATCTGCCTATTCTTTATTTGTTCACTTTTTGTATTAAATATTTTAATTTTAAAACATTTATTTTATTTTTATATATTTGGGTCGGCACACCATGAGCATGCAGTGGTTGAAGAGGTCAGAAGAGGGTTTTGAATTCCCCTGGAACTTTAGTTACAGATGGCTGTGAGCTGCCATGTAGGTGCTGGGAATCGAACCTGGGTCCTCTGGAAGGGCAGCTTGTGTTCTCAATCTTGGAGCCATCTTTTCAGTCTCTATTTTAATTTTCCAAAATCATACTTATTTATTTTGTACCTGCATGCTATGGAGCACATCTGGAAGACACAGAACAACTTTTGGGGGTTAGTTCTCTCCTTCTGCCATGGAGATCTTGGGGGACTGAATTCAGCGCACCAGGCCCGGCAACAAGAGCCCTTGCCCCCCTGCGCCATCCTTTGACCCTGTAGTGAATGTTTGTTTTTAATTCAAAGAGGATAGTTTCATTAGAGCTTTAAAGAGGGAAGAAAAGAAAAGAAAACAGAGCGGACAAGCTGTAAATCTAAACAGCTGCCAGGAGAAGGGAGAAAAGAAGAAAGTACCACACTGACCATGGAGTTCAGCTGTGTCATCAGACAGCCACGCACGGGGAAAGGGGGGCTATGGAGAAAGACTAAGGAAGTCTCAGCTACCAATATAAGCATCCTCTGGTTCTAGCCAGCATCCGAGAGAAAACACTAAACAAAAGGAAGGGTGGCATCTTCATGAGTCACAAGGGGGGGCAGAACCCCTGCACCTCACAGCCCCTGGGAGGGACTGCCTATTCCAGCCTGGTCTTGTAGGTAATATGTACCCAAAGGTGACCTTGGCTATCTTCTAATGCCCCTGCCCCCACTACCTGAGCGCAGCATGGAACCAGGGGGCGTGCGCATGCGCTATCTACCTGCCGCGCTACATTCCCAGCCTAGTATGACTCCACAGTTTTCCCGGCGGTTACGTTGAGCCAACAGTGGCCGCGCAGGCGCTGATGAATGAATATCTTTTTGTTGTCTAGGTTTTACGGCTGCATACCCAACTCAGTCCTCCATCCCTTATAGATACAGGAAATCAATAATCCCAGAATCAGAAAAAAAGGGATTTAACAGCCAAGCCAGGAGATTTTACAGCAAAAAGGTAAATGACAGTTGCCTTCGAAATTCTTTGCTTGGGTGTTAGCTGTTGTGTTTCTCTATGAACAGCAGAGGGCAGTATCACACAAGGGCCTGTTCCATCCTGGTGTTGGGGATTAACCACCTCAGGATTTTATATATAATATGTCCTTTGGAAACACAACTCAGGGTCTTGCTGGGTAGCCTGGCCAGCTTTGTACTCAGGGTCCCCTTTCCTTGGTCACCTGTATACCTGAACTGAAATCTGCCTCCACACCCTGTAGCCAAAATCATCTTTATGTTGAAAAGAATACAAATACAGAATCTTCCGAACCCATGTATGTATAGCAGAAGACAAAAACCACCCGCCCTGATCCATCGGACGGAATTACATAATTCCCCCAGATGACATATGAGAAAACAAGTCTCTAATAAACTTACAGTTGTGTTAGTAATGAGCTCCCCTGTTTAAAAGATTCCTTAAACAGTATCTGATTAATATTACAGGGCTGGTAAGATGGCTTAGCCTTGAACCCACTTAGTGGAGAGAAGCCAACTCTTTTTTGTTTTGTTTTTTATTTGTTTGTTTGTTTTTCGAGACAGGGTTTCTCTGTATAGCCTAGGCTGTCCTGGAACTCACTCTGTAGACCAGGCTGGCCTCGAACTCAGAAA
>NC_034595.1:86472355-86545345 GCF_900095145.1 Mus pahari
TTTCGAGACAGGGTTTCTCTGTATAGCCCTGGCTGTCCTGGAACTCACTCTGTAGACCAGGCTGGCCTCGAACTCAGAAATCCACCTGCCTCTACCTCCCAAGTGCTGGGATTAAAGGTGCGCACCACCACACCCGGCTCTTTTTCTCTTTTTATCTCTAGTTTCTCTGTATTGTAGCTGTCAGGTCTCCATTGGTCTGCTTTAATGACAGTGTGTAAGTTGCCCACGTCCAGGGTGTTTGCAGCTCAGTTTCCAATAAAAAGAATAGTAGCTGTCACCAACCAATTCCCAGTACGTGGTAAAGCATTTTTAGATCGGATCGCCGCTCCCCCAGAACAATACTAAAAGGAGAGGGTTTAGTGTCTTCATTTAACATAAGAGGAAACCGAGGCTTAGGGAGGCTAAGTGACCCACCCTGGGCCGTGCAGCCCCGGGTTTGCCACATAAGAGAGGCTCTAAATAAATATTTGCTGAATCAACGTCGAAAGAATTAGGCCTCAACCCAAAACCTCTCACTGTTTCCACACGGAGCCACGCCTGCCTTTGTGGCCTTCAAGGCTGTAAATTTGGTTGATGAAAGCCAGCATGCTTCTGGACCCACCTTGGCAAGACAGACTGATGCCCAGGGAGGGTAACACGTGCTCTGTGCCGGCTCCAGCCCACATGGCAAGCTCTGATCCAGGAGCTGAAAGTACCCTGTGGGATCCTATCTTGTCTCCTGCCTATGGGTGACAGCAGGGCCTCCAGCCAGAACTGCAGGGTAGCACCAGATACAGCCGGAAACCTCTCAGAAGTTTGGTTCCAAATTTTCCAGTGTGGTGGCATCCGCTTGACGGGAAGCCTTTCATCGCTGCCTTTGAAAGCATTTTTTATTTTGTATTTTTGAAGAAACATGCTGTGTTCCCTCACCCAGAAGCCTCTGAGAGCAGCCACTTGTCCTTTGTGGCCACGATTTCCTCGTCTGTGATGTGAGAGTTGGGATTGTGTAATTACCGAGGTGTTATATAATCCCCATGTCCTAGGCACAGAGAACCCACTCACTCCTTCCTCGCTCTGCACCCATCTCATTTCTCCTGGGGGGAAAATGGGCACAGAGAAGCAATGCGCCTGCGCGGCATCACCCAGTAATTTAGTGAGGCAACACGAGTTAACAACAGATTTGGAACCTCCCCTGCTTAAGACAGGAGCCACACACACACACACACACACACACACACACACACACACACACACGCCCTGTGCCGAGCCCACACCCGATCAGCTGCTCACCTTGGAGCAGTGACCCACTTAGCCCTGCTTTAACACGACACCTTCTGAAGCAGACACTCACCTCTGCTGTAGCTGAACCCCAGGCCCAGTTCACATTCCCTGTAAAGAATCCCACTCCTGCAGTGCCAGTGTGGTAGCTGGTGTGTGTGTGTGTGTGTGTTTTAAAGGTACCCACTTCCAGAACCGACTCTCTCGGCTTGTCCCCTGAACTCTGTCTGCTCTCAAGCTATGGCTTACATGTCCCCCTCATACTTTTGTTTTGAGGCAGGGTTTCTCTGTGTAGTGCTGGCCCTCCTGGAACTTGCTCTGTAGACCAGACTGGCCTGGAACTCACAGAGATCTACCTGTCCCTGCCTTCCGAGTGCTGAGACCAAAGGCTTGCGTCACTACCCGAAAGAATCTCACCACGGGAGGATGAGGGTCCAGCACAGATTTGTGTCTAAATTGGCCATTTGGATTGCTAGGAGTAAACTTTATGATTGGTTACAAACGTGTAGCTAACTTAGCATTCACGAGGGGACATGGCTCTAGGTGACACAGCCTCCTGGACACTTTCTTCCCTGTCACCCAGCATCTTCTCCGTCATACTCAGCTTCCCAAGCTAAGTAGCTGTAAGGGCACCGCCTGTATCTGGTTCTTCCCCTTAAAAATTAGGATGTTACACTAGATTAGCTCTTCCTGGGGGGTGAGATTGCAGGATGCCAAACTTGATGCCTTCCACGTGAATGAACACGCGCTGGTAGGACAGGGACATTGTGTCTTCTGGGGTGGGGGTGGGGAGTGGCAGACACTTAAGTTCCATGGTGAAAGGACTGGAGAAATGGCTCAGTGGTTTAGAGCATTTGTGGCCCTTGTACAAGACCAGGGTTCGATTCCCAGCACCCATATGGTAGCTTGTAAAATGCACAATGAAATTGTGCGGCAAATCCAGCACTTGGGAGGCTAAGGCAGGGCAGTCAGCCACTCACGCTCATCCTTGGTTATATAGTGAATTTGAAGTCCAGCCAGGGACATAGAAAAGCACTTCAGAAACAAACTAGCTGGCCAACTAACCTGGTAGAGATTTACCCTTCTAGTCAGAAGCCAGGGTTTAAGTTGCTATGAAACCATTTAAGGTTACAGAGGAACTCAGACAGAATTCATGATATAGGATGGAAACCACAGTAGGTAGGAAGCCATGCCTGGCTCTAGGCTCTACAGTCAGACCTCCCCCACAAGCCTGGGAAGATATCCAGGCCCAGGGTCTGCATGCCAGCTCCCCTGTGACCTCTTCAGGCCCATCCCAGGGGTCATCTGCCCCTCCTCACACCTACAGAGGCTGCCAGTCCAATGGGCGCTCTAAGTCCCTCTCCACCAAGTGCCACCCATGGTGTGTGCTGGCCAAGAGGAAGGGAATACATTTACCACCCATTGCTTGCTCGGTCCCACGCCCACCGGTGGCCCTGGCTTCGAGGCTCTGAGGCTGTGGTGGGCAGTTACTTCTACTCGGATTATTTGGTTTTTGCCTTCTGAGGTGTCTCATCTAAGAGACCGAGGGGGAGGCCAGGCAGTGGTGGCGCACACCTGTAATCCCAGCACTTGGGAGGCAGAGGCAGGCGGATTTCTGAGTCCGAGGCCAGCCTGGTGGTCTACAGAGTGAGTTCCAGGACAGCCAGGGCTATACAGAGAAACCCTGTCTCGAAAAACCAAAGAGGAGAGAGAGAGAGAGAGAGAGAGAGGGGCTTCGGGGATGGCTGTGTCCTGCCCCACTTCCAGCAGCTTCCCAGGGGTGGGCCCTCTGCACTGAGGTTCTTTCTCTGTGCCTGTGGAGACCCCTGGTTGTTTTGGGGCCCCATAATGAGAAGGGAATCCAGCTAGCTCTTCCCTCCACTGTAGCCTCCGCTGGTTTCTCCACTGTAAACATTCCTACAGCGGCCGATTTCAATGACCATGGTCAGGGTTTTAATGCCCCCCCCCCCCACAGGCCAGCTCCAGCATGCTTCAGCCCCAAAGACTCTCTCTTGGACCTTCGTCGAGAGTAAATTTCGTCCCCACAGGCTAACCAGTAACAGCCCTCTTCCCATTTGTCCTGGACCATAGCCGTTTTGCAGTCTAACCCAGTTGATGAATGCCCAGCAAAGCTGTCAGATCTAGCAAAGACAAATACAGGTGCTTGGATAAATTAGAATTGCAAATAGGTAATTATTTTTAGCACAAGTATGTCCCAAATACTTCATAGGCTATACTTAAGCAAAAACAGCTAGTTGTTGTTTGCGATCCGAATTTAACTGGGTAGGTGGAGACAGAGCAGTGGGCGTGTGCAGAGAGGGGGAGAAAGGGGGGGGTCTTCCCTGTCCAGTGTTTGCACCCATGAGGTCATATCAGGGGCTGGAGAGATAGTTTAGCAGTTAGCACACTTGCTCTTGCCGAGGACCTGGGTTCCAGTCCTAGCATCTACCTGGCAGCTCACAACTGTTTATAACTCCAGTTCCAGAGGATCCAATACCTTCCTCTGGCCTCCATGGGCATGCAGGCACACTCATGTTCCACTTACACACAAGCAGGCAAAGCATTTAAAGCGTGCATCAGCGTTATGACTAGTAACACTGCAACTCCTGCCACAGATGGGAACCTAGAACCTCACTAAGATCCCAGCACCTCGGATGTATAGATGAGGAGACTGAGGCCCAGTAAGGAGACTTCCTGAAGGTGATGGAGCTGAGCAACACAGACTTTCCAATTCACAACCCTAGGGAAGGGTTTTTTATCTGTATCCTTACAGCCTCCTCTGAGAGGCAGTTGGTGTCCGTGGTTGGAAGGCTCTACCCTGAGACTGGCGAGGTCTTTGCCTGTTGTGCAACATTAGCACATCTCTCTTTTGATCCCGACCTCTCAGTGAGTCGGTCATTGTGAAGTCTCAGTGTGCTACTGGAGAAAAGTGTGCAAACCAGACCCTGGGAAACTGACCTGCCTGCAGTATCTTGCCTCTGACTCTTGGCCTGGGAGGCTGAGCCCTCTGCTCACTGCCTGCCGTGTGTGTGTGTGTGTGTGTGTGTACGCTTGTGTGTGTGTGTCACCTGTGTGTGTCTCACCTGTGTGTTATGTATGTGTGTCAGTGTGTATGTGAGTTGTGTATGTAAGTGTGTGTGTGTATGTGTGTATGTGTATATGTCTTATCTCTGTGTACATGTATGTGTGTGTGTATGTCTTATCTGTGTGTATGCCTCATTTGTGTGTGGTGTGTGTATGTGTGTGAGTTGTGTATGTGATGTATGTGTGTGTGTGTGAATGTATATGTGTACATATGTGTGTGAGTGTATGTGTGTGTATGAGTGTGTCCGTTTGTGTATATGTGTGTGTGGTGTGTGTGTGTGCCACACATCTGTTCCAAGATCCTGCTAATAGCAACTTTGCCTCTCTTCTTTATAATCAACTCCAGGCACTCTGTCCCCACTTTCCAGACTGGAAAGTTCTGGAAGGCACCAGTGGTCCATCAAGCTCCCTGCCTGAATGAGGCAGCCGGGACAGGAGAGTTAGGATGTCTTTGGCTTTACAGAGTGGCACTGGCAAAACTCTGCAGTCGGGGCTTACTGCTTGCTGCGTGTGGCCCTACATGCCTGGCTTCTGGTTTTTTAGGTGGCTTTGGTGACAGGCCCACTTCCGAGAGCACTCACGGTGTAGTCAGCATTTGGACTTTGGACAAGTTCATCTGCATGTGCCTCATTGGTGAAACAGGGACTGTAATCCCTTCCTCGTTGGGTGGCGGTGAAAATGAGATTAGTCTTGAACAGCTCCCAGCAGCGGGCAGGACCAGGAAGCCCTGCGCTACAATGAAGCATCATTGCGTGTCACCTGCTCCTCGGGCTTTTGTCAACACTGCTCTCCCCTTAGTAACTGGCACCAGAAAGGAGCTGGAAGCTTTGGGAAGCCCGCGCAGCTTGTGCTGGCTCTGAGCACAGCTTCCACTGCTGGCTCCCCAGCACCCCAACTTCAAGTTACCCTTGGGCCCCATGGGTGCCTCATTTTGTCCTAAGTTCAAGATGGCCTCGTTTGGAATGAAGACTGTTTTTGTTTCCTTTTGCTTTATAAACAGAAACACTCCCCAGTTTCCCTTCTTAGAGGCCTCAGGAGGAAGCTGAGTCAGGTGGGGTGTGGTTACCGTAAAATCGGTCACCCTCCCCTTACCTCAGGCTCGGCTGCTCCAGTCCACGGAGGCCGACATGCACACCAGTACATCTCCCTAATGACACGAAAACCAAAATCTCCCCAAAGCACTGTTGCCGTCCAACTCGGGATGGCACCTCTGTGGAAAGAGCAAGGGCTTTGGGAGACCCGGCCTGAGTTAGAACTCCGGCCCCTCCCATTGGTCACTGGGGTAGAGATTGGGCAAGTCAGAGAACCGTGAAGCCAGGCTGTCACCTCTGTTACGGTGGAGCCCGCCCTGTAGATTAGAAGGAGGGTTAGCACTAATGGATGGAAGACTGGTGGAAAAGCACGCTGAAGTTGCCGTGCCCAGTGACGCTGCGTTCTTGTCCTTCTCAGGATGACATCCCGGGCCCTGGATTCTACAATGTCATCCACCAGTCTCCAGTGTTCAACAGTGCCTCTCTTTCCAAGAGAGGAACCTGCACTTTTCCCTCCACGGTGAGAGCCCCGGGGCATTGACCGGTCAGTAATTTCCCCTGTTCACTGCATAATGACACGTTGGGCAGCTGCTCCTTTCTCTCCAACCATCCCTGTCCCGATTAAGACAGCAACCACTTCCTGTGATTTCACAAAGGTAAATCTGACCCCGTGACCTTACGCCGTGCGTCTCCGTGGATGCGTGTGGATGAGGTAGGAAGAGAAACTAGGCCTTGGTTGTCCAGCGAAAGAAGCAGGTGTCCTTCTGAGACTCTGAGGCATGCCAAGGAAACTGCTGTGTTTTTCTCTGATAGGAAAATGATTTTTAACACTTGCTTCATATAACTGGGTTGTTCAAATCATTGGGAATTTGGATTGGAAAAAACAACAACAACAACAACCCTAGGGGTACAGTTTGATGGCTCGGAGGATAAGAAGTACCCCTGCCAAAGTCGATGGCCAGAACTGGATTGCTGAGATCCACGTGGTAGGAGAGAGCTGACCTCTGACCTCCACATTCACTGGACTCAGGGCATAGCTATCACTGCCTCACAGTAAAGAGAGAGACAGAGAAACAGAGAGACACACAGAAAGACAGAGACAGACAGACACACGNACACACACACACATGTGCACACAGAGAGAGACAGAGACAGACAGACACAGTGACAGAGAGGCAGATACACAGAGCAAGCAAGACAGAAATACACAGAGAGAGACAGAGAGACACACAGAGAGAGAGAGACACACACACACACACAGAGACAGAGAGAGAACACACAGTCCGAGGGGGGGCGTTGGGGGAAGAGAGCACACACACACACACACACACACACACACACACACACAGACACACGGGGCGGGGTTGCTGAGACACAAAAATCTTCCTGTTCCTTCCTGGGACTCTATCTTTGTCGAGGATTCTTGCAGTCAAACACAGGAATGAAACAACCCTGACCCTGAGCAGGCGTGAGTTCTTCTGCCTTCTGTCTTGGTGTGTATGTGGAGGGTGGCATTCAAGGCTCTTACCACCAAGCTACAGCCTCAGCCTTAAGGGAAGCAAGGGAGGGAAAGCGCCAAGCCGGAGCCTGAGGCAGAGCAGCGTCGGCGAAAGCAGGGCCAGGACTGACATCAATAGAATACATGTGCCTGCCTGTCCCTGTAAAGGTTGGGACAGTCTCTTACATAGATGATACGGTGCCTGACACCAGGGACCATTTTCTTCTTATTCCCACCAAACGCGGCCACCTCTCGCTGGGGGTTGGGTTGGTGACAGTGGGAAATGTTCAGGAGTAAACTGACTTTGGAATGAAGGCTCTCGGTCTCAGAGACCTCAGCAAAGTCACTGGAGAGTCAGGCCTTTAGCCCCGTGTCAGGAGAAAGAACACCATCCAGGCGCCACGTCACAACGCCCCAGCACTGGCCACAGCTGTGGAGCCTAATCCTGACTCAGCTGTGGAGCCTGAATGTGACCTCAAGCACGCCACCCTTCACCCTTCACGTACCAGTTGCCTCAGAGACTCCCTGGAGTCTCTGAGTGAATCGCAGTGGGAAAGACTTTGAAATTGCTGAGCAGTGTAAACAAGCAGGAGCTAAGCTGTCAGTACCCGAGTCACCCTTCAGACAGCCCAAAGCGCCTGGCTTCTCTCTGAGAACTCCTTTGCCAGACCGTGCATTACCACCCGACCATGAAGGGTCTGGACTAGTGCCCAGTGGATCAGGACTCTGCCAGGCTTCACTGGCCGTGACTTTTGAGTGGTTCAACTCTCCATCCAAGGGAGAAGGCCCTGGAAGATCGGAGTGTTACACAATTCAATCAGGCCTTTCACTTCTTAAAAAAATGACCCAGAGGAAAGGAGACGGGGGTGTGTGTGCTTTTCTCCCTTTAATGGCCCTAAGATTCAGCTTTATATTTCTTGTTTTAAATACAAGGCTTGTTTTTAATTATGTGTGTTGAGTGGAGGGAGGGGTGGAGAAGCTAACGCACACAGGAGTTGCAGGTACCTGCAGAGGACAGCAGAGGGCACCAGGTCCCTAGAAACTGGATGCTTGATGTAGGGGGGTCCTCTCCTGAAGTGCTAGGATGTCTGAGCCAGTCCTCCAGCCCCAGCCTTTTATACTTGTAAATGCTTGAATTCCTTTATCCTTGGGACGGGGGTCCTAAGGGTTTGTAATACCTGGCTGCAGCCCACATTGTCCAACCTCGATGAGAGACAGCCTTTCCCCACTTCCCGATCCGGAGACCCAGGGAATTCAAGCCTCCCACCTCAGAGGGAGATCATAAGAGCCCAGGAGGAATGTGCTTAGGGTGAGGCCGCCCCGAAATGTCCATGGGCTTATAAACTCTACACACTTCCTCATGACTGTCAGGGGGACAACACCCAACCTTTTGAGAAGACTTGTCATCCCTCAAAGTTCAAATGATATAAAGCACCCACCTCATTAAGGCACTCGGAGATTTATTCTAGAATCTTCTACAACCAGGAAGCTAAATGAGGCAGATGGGCGGGGACTTTGGTGGCCTTTCTGGGTTGCCACTGCACAGTGGAGTTCTTATGTGTTGGGAGAAGTTCTCCAGTGGCCGCAGAGAAATGCAGGGGAGTGGGCACTGCCAACACGAATCTTGTTATGGTGGTGCCTCAGAGAATTCGGCATCACCGGGAAGTTTCTAGAACACCCCACCCCAATCCCCAATCATGAAAGCAATAAATCTCTGAAGGCAAGAAAGATAGCAGGATGGGAAAGAAACACTCGCAATTTCTCTAGGGCCGAGCCTCCTGACCTCTCTTTTGAGCGCCATGTCTGGTCTTGGTCACCAGGTGGAGGCAGAGTGTCTGGCTGAACATGTTGGTCCCACACCACTTTACTAGCAGAGCTGAGTTTCTTGGTTAAGAATTGGCCCAGGGCTGGTGAGATGGCTCAGTGGGTAAGAGCACCCGACTGCTCTTCCGAAGGTCCAGAGTTCAAATCCCAGCAACCACATGGTGGCTCATAACCATCCGTAACAAGATCTGACTCCCGCGTCTAGAGTGTCTGAAGACAGTTACAGTGTACTTACATATAATAAATAAATAAATAAATAAATAAATAAATAAAAAAAAAAGAATTGGCCCAAACCCAAAGGCTGCTGCCAGCTTAGTCTTTGCTGCAAAGAACACTGGGGAGCATTGCAGCCAGAACTTGGATTTGAACCCGGGTTAGAATCCAGACTAGCACAGCCCGGCTTCTGCCCCTACCCTAAAGCTTAGTCTTTGCTGCAAAGAACACTGGGGAGCATTGCAGCCAGAACTTGGATTTGAACCCGGGTTAGAATCCAGACTAGCACAGCCCGGCTTCTGCCCCTACCCTCAAACCACCATTGAGAGCCATCCCCACCAGCCCTCTCCCCTGTGCCTGTGTGGTTATCGACCTCCACTGAATGGAGACTCCCCGCGGCAGAGTTCCCTAGCCTTTCACTGTAAAACCATGGGAACTTTCTTGTCTTATCAGACTCTAATACCAGCCGCGCTGTCAGAGGGCAGAGAGATGCTATCATCGAGTTTCTATGACTTTTGCCCCTATTCATTTGGCAAACACCAATTGTGTTTGTTTTTGAACTGAAAATACTTTATTGTGCTTTCCCGGAAGGGATGGGATCGGTTCTGTTGAGACATAAGTCTTTTAGGGTTTTATTGATGTTTATTTGCTGTTGGTCTGGGTGATACTGATTTATTTATTATTTTTGAGACAGTGTCTCACTGTGTAGCTCAGGCTGGCCTCAAATTTGCGGTCACCCTGTCTCTGCCTCCCAAATCCCGAACCACATGTGTGTGCTGCTACACTGGCAAGAACACAGCAGGGAGAGGAGGCGTGAGTGAGCAGCCTGCTTGTCCCTCCCTGAAGCAGCTCCCCGAGAACGCCATGGGGGAGCAGTCTCACCTATCCTGTCACGGGGAGTCGCCCCACAGCTGATGAGGCGGGCGTAGTGGTGGGGCACAGGACACTGGGAAAATGTGATGCCGGGGAAAGTCACTCTCTCCAGGTCCCAAACAGGTGACGAATGCTTTGAGTTAGTTTACAGAAGTCAGAACGGGTCTGAGCTTGCATTTCCTAAGAGCGAGCCCTCAAAGCTTGAGGTCCGATTACCCCTGGCACCTGCTACGGTCTCGCCTCCTAAGGAAAAACATGCTTGTAAGCTGGACATGGTAGCTGGTGCCCCGTACCCCGGCACTCCCAAAGCGAGGCAGGAGGAAGGCTGCAAGGCTGAGGCTAGCCTGAGCTATACAATGAGCTCTAGGCCAGCTTGGGCTACAGACTGAAGCCCTGTGTCAACAAATAATCAGATAAGCAAGCAAACCAACAATCAAACAACAATGGACTGGGGGCAGGGACCTTTGCGCTTGACCTGTCTTTCCTGGCCCCTGGGTCGCTTGGCAATGCTAATCCTCCTCCTCTTCCTCAGCGTGTCCGGCTGGGCCCCATCATTTCTAAAAATCCCGCTGCCAATGCTTATACCATCCGGTCAGACTTGACTTCCAAGAAGGACTTCAGCAATGCCTGTTCCAGCATGTTCCAGCTGCCAAGCTTCACGAAAGTGGAAAAATCAGAAACCCCTGCCCCAAACCATTACAATGTAAGATCACCGCGGCCCTTGTCCGGTGTCTATGTGGAGAGGGTGGGTTGCCAATGGGGCAGGGAGGGGTGAAAGGCGTGGGGAAGCAGGATTTTTAACACCAGAGGTCAGACATCGAGCATTTATGAGCACACTGGGGCAGGGGCAGGGTGACCGTGGTTTCGAGAATCTGAATCGTGGTTATGGTGGTGGGCGGCAGGGGCTGCAAGGATCCCACTTCTTCCACTCACCCCCGCATAGACTTGTCTGTCAGGGACGCGATTGTCCCCTGGCATAGCAGGTGTATACAGACGTACTGCTTCAGCAACTGACATTATTCCTTTACTTTTTTAGAATTTGATAAGATAAAACCCAGCTTCTTTTTATTATCTGAAAGCTGCCAATGTTTCAGATGTTGTTGGCTTTGGTTGTGAGACAGGATCTCATTATGTAACTCTCACTGTCCTGGAACTTGCTGTGTAGTCAAGGCTGGCCTCTACCTGTCTCTGTCCCCTCAGTGTTGAGATGAAAAGTGTCTGGAATGGTGTGTGTGTGTGTGTGTGTGTGTGTGTGTGAGTGTATCTACATGTGAACTCAAATGTGTATGTGAGGGAGCAAGTGTCTAAGTGTTCACGGGCACGAATCTAGTGTGTGTGTTAACAATAGTGCTCTAGGCAGAATAGGGGGTTGGCAAAGGGTACCTGCAGGGAGTTTGGGCTCAGGTCTCCACTCTGCCACTATCTGTGCCTTGCCTATACCCCACCAGTCTTTTCGGGACTCAGTTTATTGATCTGTTGAATGGGGGTATATGTGTTTGCCTTCCAGACTTGATGAAGATACTCAGTAGGAGAACCTAGGTTAAGGAATGAGAGCAGCACCTACAGGCCTTCACAAGAGCCCCCCGGGGGAGCTGGGGAGCTGCCCTTGGTTAGTCATGGGGTCTGTGGTGCCACGACTATAAAATAAAATCAATGACATTTGTCTTGGGAGGCTGTGGGGAAAAGTCAGGCAGACCACAAACCCACATGAGAGCTCTGAAGTCAGGGTGTGGCCCACACAGAATTCTGGTGAACTTGGCAAAGGGCTGCATATCAAAAGCCTGCTCTCAGATACCTCATTCTCAGGGGCCTCTCTGGAAAGATGGTCTGTAAGTCATCATTATCCCCAGGGCTTCTGCCCATTCCGTATGAGTAAGCTGGTCAACTGTACCGTGCTCAGAGCGGAGGACAGGGTGGGGGAGGGCGGTAGCAGGGAGAGGGGAGCTACCAGGTTAGGACTTGGCAGTAGTAAATTGATGGGGGACAGCTGGGTCATTTAGAAATTTCTAGTAGCAGCGTACAGAGCTGAAAAAGAACAGGTGAAATTAACTTTTGTAATATAGTGCACTTAACCCAGCAGATCCAAGATGTCCTTGTTTTGACACCAATCACATATAGATAAAAGATTACTAATGAGCTATCTCAAGGGAGCCTTTGCAGTCTGGTGTGTGTCTGCTCTATGCAGCCTGCCTTAAGTTTGGATCAGTTAAGTTTCCAGAGCTGATTGTGGATACTCTCTTGGTCATGCTGTTCTAGAATGTTCCCCTGGAATAGCTGGACTCTAATGATGACCACAGGATGGTAGCAGCAGGAGTTTGCATGGGTGGAGTCAGATGGACCTTGAATTACTCAGTCCTTGCATTCATTCCTAACAGATTCTGAGAACATTGTACTTGATTGAAACATCGCCTGATTCCAGCTCACGATAAGAGAGGCTAAGATGTGTATAGGGGGAGTGTGGAAGTATACCTGCCTTCAGTTTCCCAGCTCACTGTTTCCACACACGCGTACATATACAGGAACACCACATACACATATGTAGAAAGAGAGACAGACAGACAGAGAGAGGAGAGACAGAAAGAGAGGAGAGAGAGAGAGAGAGAGAGAGAGAGAGAGAGAGAGAGAGAGAGAGAGAGAGAGAGAGAGAGAGCTTTAAGGGAACCTGAGAAGGTATATACAGTGATGGGGGTTGAAGTACCTATGCCCTTTAGACTGAGTAGTCAGAGAAACATCAGAGGCTGAGAACCACGGATTGGAAGGAGGTCCAGAGGGAAGAGCATATGCAAAGGTCTGAGGACAGGAAAGGAGGTAGTTCATCAGGGGCTGTAGGGTCAGAGGGTTGATTTGAGCCCAGGAGGCTGCAAGAGGAGAGAGAGCACACAGGCAGGCAGTGGCTATCTCGTATATCCCAGAGAGAGTTTGGACTTTGCTCTCTGTGCCCTGGGAGACCCCCGATGGGCAGTGGGAAGGGTGGGACATAACCCGAGGAAGTTTCTAGAACACCTCCTCCAGCCTGCACTGTGGGTTCTGAGAGGAGACGATTTGGGTTTTCAGGAGTCTAGGAGTGATCTGCACAGGTGCAAGACATTCAGAGAGAGCCAGGCCACCTGGGAGCCAGGCTCAGCTCTGTCACTGTGAGCACCCCTCTGTGTCCTAGGTTGCGGCAGAAGGGTGATAGAGCTCGAGCCTGGCCTGGGCGCTTCCAGGCCTCTGTGTACATCCTTGTACTTCCCCATGGGGCCTGGACAACAGCAGCATGTGATAAATGTCTCTCATCAAACGAATGGTCTCTGGGCCCATGCAGCTGTGAGTCTGCAAATGACAGATCCAGAATAGAGTAGTTTTTCTGCCAATACATGCATGTTGTGTGTATGTGTGTGTGTGTGTGTACACCTGTGTGTGCACACGAGGGTGTTTTCCTCAATTGCTGTCTATCTTAGATGATGGTGGTGGTGGTGATGATGATATTGTTGATGATGATGATTATGTTGTTTTTGAGAAAGGGTCCTTGGTGACTGGCAGGCCAACGAATCTCAGGGATCATCCAGACTCTATCTTCCCAAGATGTGTGCCTCTGTGCCTTTCTTTTTCTTTTCTTTCTTTCTTTCTTTCTTTCTTTCTTTCTTTCTTTCTTTCTTTCTTTTTTTTTTAAAAATTTATGTGAGTACACTATAGCTGTCTTCAGACACACCAGAAGAGGGCATCAGATCCCATTGTAGATGGTTGTGAGCCACCATGTGGTTGCTGGGAATTGAACTCAGGACCTCTGGAAGAGCAAGCAGTCGGTGCTTTTAACCGCCAAGCCGTCTCTCCAGTCCCTGTCTGACTTTTTGTGCCGAGTGCTGTGGATGTGAATTCGGGCTCTTATGACTAAGTCATTTCTCCAGCTCCACGGAGTGCCTGGGTTTTGTTCATGACTGTTTTAAGGTGACTGAAAGTAACACATTTATACTTTGAATAATATACAATTAAACCCTATGGAAATCCAGTAAACAGAGATATAGAGTAGATTTTTCTTATAATTCTACTTCTTGTTCTTTAAAAAGTTTATTTTTTTAAAGTGTGTGTGTGTGTGTGTGTGTGTGTGTGTGTGTGTGTGTGTGGTGTATGGTGTTTGTATACCTTAGTGCAGGCGCCCTTGGAGACCAGACCATCCATCCATCCCTTGAAGCTGGAGTTACAGGCAGCAAGTAATGAGCCACTTGGTGTGGGTGCTGGGAACCGAACTCAGGTCCTCAGCAAGAGCAGTATGTGCTCTTAACTGCTGAAGCCTCTCTCCCGCCCCGTGCCAACTCCCTTAGAATGTGGGTTCCCAGGGCAAATGCAAATGTCACCAACAGCCAGGTGCAGTCTCTTCAGGGGCTTCACGAATGCGCGCGAGCACAGACACACACACTCAGGTACGCACGTGTACACACACACACACACACACACACACCATCCCCTTCAGTTTTGAAGTCACCCTGTGAGGGTCCAGGTGGACTTTCTGCTCAGTACATCTGGAATTCCTCTCTCTGAGAGTTCACAACTCCAGCTTGGTTCTGCATTTACCTGCTGAGTGTCATCTTAGTCTAAGGGAGAAATCTTCCCATGGATTCACAGGTATACAACAACGTTCCATTTTCTACAGGTTTCTGTCTGGGTAAAGAACAAAGGTGGGGAGCTGTTTTGTCTGCAGGAGGCTCCCCCCGCAGCTCCCCCAACCCCCAGCCCAGAGAACAATGGCCGGGACAGCAGGCAAGCAGCCCAAAGCCATAATCCCTTTAGCCATGCTGTGCTCGGAGCAACTGTGCCCGGCCTCAGTCTTGGGTTCTCTTTGCTGTGGCGGCTGTGATTATCTTCTCTCTAGGCCCGGTCCTCTCCTGTCCAGTAATTAGCCTGCCCATCTGGGCTTTGTGTAGGAACTCCTTGCGTGCAACCTGCCATCGGGACCCTGGGAAAAGCTACATTCCTCCGCCCGCTGTGAGCACAAAACCGAAGCGCCACCTGTGTTTCTCAAGAAACTTTTTTTTTTTTTTAAACAAAGAAGTACCCGGGAGAATCAAGCCCTCCCAGCCCCCAGCAAATAGTTTCACTCATTCGGCAAATATTTCCCAGCACTCTTGAACACAATTTTTTATTGCTTCTGTTATCTAACGAATACAGGAGACTGACTACAAATTTGTACTTCAAATATTTGTGATGCGTGCGTAACAGCAGAATGAGCTCAGTCTCCCACCCACCCTCCCCCGACCCTGAGACCCAACCCCTCCCTCCTTATCATTTCTAGAGTTCTGAACCCAAGGGACGCTCTCATATGTATATGGCGTGGATCAGCCAGAATTCTTAATTTCTGGTCCGTCCAGAAAAGCAGAGAGGAGAGTGACTGAAGATTTGATTAGAATCTTGAGTGATAGGACGCCGGGCAACGCCAGCCTAGGTTAGAGCACTGTTTGTACAGGGAGAAATGCAGCCAGGGACCAGGTGGGGGACATGAGGACCTATCTTGGAAAGGATTAGAACAAAAACAAACACAAAAAACACACAAACAAACAAAATGACGGTAAAGGAAATGAAAACACGCGCAACAACATCACACACTCAGCCAAACCCTTCCCCCAAGGGCAGTGGGCACAGCTGACCCCCAAGGGCAGTGGGCGCAGCTGACCCCCAAGGGCAGTGGGCGCAGCTGACCCCCAAGCTGACCCCCAAGGGCAGTGGGCACAGCTGGCCCATGGTGCACAAGACTCCAGCACTGAGAAGAAACAAACCCCTAACTGTCTCTGGATGGTTTGTGATGTCTTCCTCTGCCCCCAACAGAACAGGGATCATCGGGTGCATTTTACACCGAGAGAAAAACTCAGGCTCAGAGAGATGAGACCATCTGAGCAGGGTCACACAGCCTTGGCCAGGCAGGAGAGGGGCTATCGACCGAGGTCTTCAGGTTTCTCTCTTAGACTCCTAGTCGGTCTCTGGTTTCTCAGTGGTGTTTGTGCGTGCATTCGCGTGCACATGGTTTGTCACAGACCACTTGGACTGTGTAGATAATAAGGACACAGCCACAGCCACCTTTTTCAGCTCATGCCAAAGCTCCATCTAAGAAGGACGGGTTGAATTTAGCTTATATTTGCCACCTGTCCAGGCAGGGTGACAGGGAGCAGGCAGGCACTGAGCATGTGGGGTGGGTTTTCTCCCACACAGGCCTCCATCGCCTCCTGCAAACAGAAAAACAATGTCTGTGCTCGAGCCGGGTTTCTATCGAAAACGCCGAGAGGATTCATGCCCTCGTCAGCATCCGGAGGGCCAGCACCAGGTATGCAGCCGCTTGGCTTTGCCCTTGGCTTTGGGTTCCTGCTCTGGCATCAGTGTTCTGGGCACCCATCTCCCTACAGGGTGCCTGTGCAGAAGAAGGAGGTCGTGGAGGCCGAGAAAGTGCTGAACACAGGATCAGGGACACGGTGGCTCTATGCATGTCCGCTAAGCAGCCGCCTTGGCCTTAGTGGTCTTGGCCTTTTGGGACAAGCAGGACAGCTCCCGGCAGCCAGGTGGAAAGGTGGCTTCTGCAGGCCATGAACAGGGAGGGAGAGAGGTGACACTGCCCCAGAGACCACTTCACCATCTCCTCCGAAATGGCCAGGTGCTGGCTGGCTGCATTTATTCCACAGGGAGGGTTTCGCCTGTCTGTGCCCATAGTCCCGATTTTCTCATATACGGAAGAAGATGCTCAGAGAGTTTACAAATACTTGCCCAGAGCCACAAGACACTAAATAGCACACCTGAGCCCAGAGGTACCTGGCCAGACCCCCTCCCCTGCTTCCCTTCGGATCCTCCGTGCCTTCTGGAATCAGAATCCAGGAACACATCCGAGCTTGCCTGTATTGTGGTCCAAAGGTGGCAGTACCCCCTGTGCGCCCACACTGCCGTCCCCGGAGCACTCGTCCTAGAGGATTAGTTCAGAGGGCTCCAGAAAAGTCCACACAGCCTGACCTCTCGCCAGCCTTACCCAGCCAAGCCTGGAACTTTGGGCCCCAGAACCCAGAGGAGGGGCAGGGAGGCGTAGGGTGTGGAGAAAATTGCAAGGCATGTCAGATTTCAGCAAATCCAGATTAAAGCCAGGAGATCAGGCTGAAGCTGAGTAACAAAACCAGCGCTAATTAGGAGGCTCAGTGCAGCCACAACCCCCCCCATCCCCACAAAGCCCCTCCTTGTTTGTTTATACAGCAGAACAAAGCAGCACCCTTGGGGCTTAGCCAGAGGCTCCACCACGATCCCTGGGACAGGGCATCACAGACAGCACGCCCTCTCAGAGGCTCCCTAGCCTCCCGATAACAAAGAACGGAATGGGACCCAACTGCTGCTCAGCACAGGGGGGGGCCATTCCTCTTGTTCCCATAGAGGGCATCCAGCCTTCCTTCCCGACGCCCTGCCGATGACTGCTGACATCTTATAACATCTCAGAGTTCTCGGCACCACTTAAGTCAATAGAGAAGTCAAATCTGCTTAGAGCAAAGCCAAGCTCTCAGAAAGACAGAAGCTGGAAGGTGGCCTCAAGGGTGAGGCCAGCCAGAGCTGCAGAGCACGACTTGTCTCGAAAACAAAAGCCCAGGCCGAACACAGTCAGATCTACAGTGCTTTAGACACTCGAACTCTCGTCCCTCTGATGCCACCACTACTAAGATCGTTCCCACCTTTCTGGGTCCCGCCAGTTCTACTGAATTTCTTTCCTAGTATGACCCATCTTGGGCCCCACTTCACCCTGCCCTGATTTCGTCCTGGTCACTAAGACATGGATGTCATGATGTCATATAGACTTTCAAGCTCTGTGTGTATGTGTATTCATGTATACCTTTAAAACGGGCACAAGCACCTGGGCTCTATCACCAAGGGAAAAAGCCCTGTTTGGAGGCAGAAACAGGGGGATCCTTGGGACTTGCCAGCCAGCCAATCTGGCCAAACCTGGGACCCTGGGTTCAATGAGAGATCATGCGATGATGATGATGATGATGATGATGATGATGATGTGAGGGCTGACAAGATGGTCCATCGACCTGAGTTCAGACCAAATCTCTGACCTCCACGTGTGTGCTGTGGTAGTCTGTAAATACACAATACATGCCGTAAGTAAACAAATGGAAAGAATTGTAAAAAGCAGAGGGGGACTGAGGAGTGCACGTCTGGCCTCCACGTGCACCAGCACACCCAGGCGCGCGCACGAGCGCACATACAGATAACTAAGAGTACATGCAAACAAAACTCCCAAGCCATGCACCAGTGGCCTTTGGGCACTTGAGAGTGTCACCGTGGGGCTTGCCCTTCCCCTGCTGGCTTAGTCCCTGCCATGCTGCCTGCTCCCAGCATGCCCAGCTTCATGCTTAGAGCGCCTCCTCTGTTGAGTAATTCCCCTGACTTGTGCAGGTGAGCAGGTGTCGGTGACAGCCTTAGGGGTCAGGCTGCTCCCCGCTCTCCCCTCCAGCTCAGGCCTTTCTCCCCTCCTTGGAGCTTTGTGGACAGATGAAGTGGATTTGATTGTGGTTTCTTAAGACAAGAGCAATGGGGCGCCCGGCTCTAGGGCAGTGGTCCTCAGCCTTCCTGACGCTGCAACCCTGTAATACAGTTCTGCCTGTCGCGGTGACCCCAACCATAACATTATCTCCATTGCTACTTCATAACTGTAATCTTGCCACTGTTATGGGTCATAATGTAAACACCTGTGTTTTCAGAGGATCTTAGGTGACCCCTCTGAAAGGGTCCTTTGACTCCCAAAGGGGTCTCGACCCACAGGTTGAGAAACACTGTTCTATCGGGAGCTAGACTCCCCCCCCCCCCATGCAGCGGATTCTCAGGAATATTGTGCAGGGGCTCAGGCGATGATGTAGTAGTTAAGAACACTTACTGTTCTTCCAGAGGACCCAGGTTCCGATCCCAGCACCCATTTCAGGTGGCTCCCAGCTTTAGGGGATTCCAATGCTAAGAACTCTGACCCCTCCGGGGGAACTTGAACTCATGTGCCCATGTGCAAACAGAGACACCCAAGAATAATGAACTTAATTTTTTTTAAAAGAACATATTGCTCGGGGGCCGAGGAGGTGGCTCCTTAGGTACTTGCAGTGTGGGCACGAGGATCTGCGATTAAATCCCTATTACCCATGTAAACAGGTGGGTGTGGCTACACATGCACCCACAACTCCAGTGTTGTGTGGGGCAGAGACAGAGAGAGAGAGAGAAAGAGAGAGAGAGAGAGAGAGAGAGAGAGAGAGAGAGAGAGAGAGAGAGATCTGTTTGAAGGAAATAAGGCAGAAAGTGGTAGAAAGAACAAGAGAAGGGAATCTTTGGTCTCGTGTGCACACAGATGTGCATATCTGCACATGCATACATATATGCATAACAGACATAAACACACACACAGACATATACACACAGGCATATAGATACATAGGCACACACAGATACATAGATACACAGACACATGGACACACACTGAAAGACACATACACAGATATACAGGCACACACACACACACACACACACACCCTTTTCTCATTGGACATATACAAACTGTGAACCTAACATTCAGCAACTGGAACCTCGCTGTCCCCAGAAGACTGGGTATTCTTACTCTATTGAGGGGAAGCTGTGTCAGTGTGGGCTGCACCAGTGTTGGGGTGTTTCTTAGGTGTCGGGCTGGCTGGAAGTCCTCTGGCTAGTTAATTCCTGTCTCTCGTATTAACTGCAGGGTCCTGGGTATGGTTTGATACGGTGAGACCCGCCCTGCCAGGCTGCTCTGAGGCCGATGGGCTGAAGTCTGTTCCCCAAGTGGCAGGGCTGACTGTCATCCCACACTGGCAACCTTCCCAGTTGACCTGCTCAGGTGACACTGTCACCACGTCTGCTGTGAGGTGCCTGTGGTGGCAGACGCTGCTTTTCCCTGATCTGGGAAGTATCTCATCCTACGTCCATGTTCCTCTCTGTTCAGGGCATTACAATGTCAACGAGTCCCTGGTGAAGCAATCGCCCAAGTTCTTAATGTCCTGCTTCAAATCCAAAACCGGCCGTGGATTAAAACCGACCTCAACAGGCCCAGGACCTGGTTACTACAACCCGACCGATCAAACCAAGATTCTGAAAAAATCTTATTTCCCGTGAGTCCTGTATTTTCTTTCTCTGGTAGCTCCAGGGGACCCTTGGAGGGACAGAATGAGAAGGACACCACTTAATAGGACTCAGTCCAGGGTGGGATGGGGGTTGGGGTTGGGGCCGCCATGGTACAATGCTCAATTAGCCATTGGAGTGCATGTGACTTTAACTGAGTGTGTGCCTGTACTCAGAGTGTGCCTTCCCATGCCAGCGGTGGAGTCACTGCCCTTGTTTCCTCCAGGAAGATTCTTCTGAGACCTCACAACTCACATCCTCCCATAGAGACCCAGGTTTAGGGCTGCCAGGCTCTTTCTATGTCCCCCCCCCACCCCCCCACCCCCCCCCCCGTGAAGCAGGCTTCTCCTGGGGTCATGGTGGTTCTGCTTTTATAACATGGAGTCTTCCCTGTGCTGGAGAAGAGTTGGGAGTGAGGACACCCCCAGGAGAGGTGCACTGATGGGGAACAGCGAGATCTGACCTTTGGCCCTTGAGCAGCATGCACACTCTACTCTGAGTTCCCGGTACCTTTATCTGTAGAGCGGAGTGGGTTTTAGCCATGCCTTACGGGGTTGCTTTCAGAATTAAAAATTTGTCAGGCACACAGTAGCTGCAAATGGTGACTTACTATTCACACAAAGTTAAAAAGAAACAGCTGGGCAGGTTGGTGCACACTTGTAATCCTAGCACTTTGGAAGGCTGAGGCAGGAGGATTGAGAATTCAAGGTCAGTCTGGGTTACTTAGCCAGACCCTGCTTCACCATAGCAGGGGTGGGAGGCCGAGAGAGATAACCATTTGAATTTCTTATTGTTATTTGATATGTACAGGTGGTTTTGATGTGTATGTCTGTGCACCATGTGTCTGCAGTACCCATAGGGGCCAGAAGAGGGCGATGGGTCCTCTGGAACTGTAGCTATAGCTGGTTGTAAGCTGCCTTGTGGGTGCTGGGAACCTAACCTAACCCCAGTCCCCTGCAAGAACAAGTACTCGTTGTCACTGAACCCTCTTTCCAGCCTCTCTCTCTACACCATTTCTAATGTTACTTTCATCTAAGAGACTCAAAGGTATTCGGGGCTTAAGAGTTCCTCAAATGGCTGAAGAGCTTCTAGAACCAACTGCACAGAAGGTTGATCTTTTTTACCATCGGAGGCGTCACCTCCTATTTGAGCCTTTCTTGCAGGTCCAACCATTGGAAGGGTGACATCAGGGTTGGGGCTGAGTGTGTGGACACTGAGCCAAGGCAGGTGTCAGGTCCATTGCTGCCTCGACACCCAGGCAACTGGTAGGAGGCTGGACACATTGGGCATCATCTGTCCATCAGGCTGGGGCACACAGCAGGAAGGCAGGACTCTGTCAAGTCAAATAGGAGCTGGCGAAGGGACTCGGGCTCATATGGAAGTTTGCTCTGTGCTCCCATGTGAGATTCTGCAGGCTCCTTCCCAGGGGACCAGGATGGCTAGTCCCTCTCTCAAGGCCAGAGACTCCTACCTTCAGGCTGGCTTGAATTACCTCTGCACACAAACTTTCCCTTAGTCTGTCGGGGAAATGTTGCGGTAAGGGACAGGTGCGTGGGCAGAGGATTGTCCCCGATGGAGCCTCCCCACCTTGCCTCATTGCTGAGCAGAGAGGAGGACCTTCTCGGCTGTGGTTCCTAAGGCTGAGTGAAAGCAGAACTTGGAAACAGTTCTTGCTTTTCCCCCAGCTGACGCATAAAAGCCATGCATATTTATGGAGACCATGTGATGTTCTGATGCATTACCTAATGTTCAAACTGGGAGAAGCGTCTGTCTCCTCAGACACCTGGCTCTCATTCATTACAGCTGAGATTACACTGCACCCTGCTGAAATAGGACAGAGCTGCCATTTGGCATGGCGGCTCAAACCCACAGCCCAGATCTGGAAGCTTCAGTAAGGAGGACCTACCCCCGAGCTCTCCGGAATGGTGGCCGTAGGGCAGGTGCCACACCATAAGCTGTCACTTGTGCTGTGGCTGAGGAACGTGTTGTGGGTGCCTTCAGCTGCCCAGCTGACTCAAAGCTAAGAGGACTTGATATTGTGTGGGTTGTCTTAGGTTGTGAAGCAAGAGCTGGGCACACGCCTTTAATCCCAGCACTCGGGGGGGGGGGGAGGGGGGCTGAGGCAGGTGGATGTCTGAGTTCGAGGCCAGCCTGGCCTACAGAGAGAGTTCTAGGACAGTCAGGGTGACGCAGAGAAAGCCTGTCTCTAAAAGCAGGTGTCAGCCAGTGCTTCACTTCTTGAGTTCCTCAGTCCCTGTCCTGGGGGTGTGACTCAGTGAGGCGGGGCCAGGCAAGTGAAGCTGGTGAGACCAGAAGGGGTCACTCTAGTGTCCTTGCTGCCTGGCGGGAGATATCCCCAGAGATTCCTCTCTGACCACTTCCTGGAGTCTCTCTTAAGTCCCCAGCTTTGCTCAGTATGCTGTCCTGTCAAGGGTAGCTAGAGAATCCAGCCCTTTCTCCAGGCTCCAGTTCAGTAATTATTCTAGGCCAATTACGCTTGGGCCCACCTAGGGTTCCCTGGGGAGTGGGGATTGTCATTCGCTGTGGGATGCATCTTCCCAGGCAGCTATCTGTCACTGCCCTACCCTGCAGAACAGATACTGCATTCCGCCCCAGAGGCAGTCGGCCTCCCTTTAATGTGGAGAAGAATTGTGAGAAATTGCCCCTTTATCCCTCCCAAACCTGGGAATCCCTGAGGCAGAGAACCTGTGTCTGGGAGTGTCCCAGGGGTCCTAGGTGCCTCCTACAAGTGACCTGCTGTGACCTTGAAGACATCCATTATCTCTGAGCCATTGACAAAGGGGTCCCTTGCCGACCCGAGTGTGCCTAATCCTGCTGTGGCTCCTGGGAGAGTTTAATAGATGTTGTTTTCATTCATTACTAAGCCATGAAACCCATCAGAGCCTGGTCACACTGCATTACTGGCCATCCTGGGTGTGGCCCCTGAACCTCAGTGATTTCACAACTGCTCCTCTGCACCAGGAGCCAGCTGTGGGTACAGGGGTGGGGGTTGGTGCTGGACGGGGATGTGGTGTCTGGATTCCATCACCTTCTTTGCACCCCTCCCCCAGGGTTTCAGACATAGGAAAAGTGGGCAGTGCCTGCCTCCGCTCTCTGTCCCTCTAGCCTCGGACATTTCTGGGTGGTTCTCTTGTTTCTTACCATTCTCTCCCCGACTTCCCTCCCCCACGCAGTGTGACGTTAAAGGGAGCTCTCTTATTAATGACTTTTCAGTCTTGCCTCTCAGAAAGATCCAGAATAACCCTGCTCCCAGCCTGGGCCTTTGCCCATGTCCTCCTTCCTGCAGGAACAGTGTCCCTATTCACTCTGCTCCACTCTGCGTGCGTGTGTGCATGTGTGTGTGCGCACGCGCACGCACACACACATATGCATACACACACATACATACATATACATGTACACTCACATACAAACCCACATACACATCCATACACACACATGCACACCCCCCCACACATATATACACATATACACAGACACACATAGACACATATATACCCCCTACACATACATACATATGTACACATATATACACACACATATACAGTCACATACACACATACATACATACATGCATACATAGACACATATACACCCACATGCACACATACACATATAAACCCACATACACACATATAAACCCACATACACACACATACATATACACCCACATACACAGACACATGCACACACATGTACATACACACATACATGCCCACTGTGCTTTCTTCCTGCTTGCCCCACACTTTAGGGGAGATGATTTTGCCTTACTCAGCTTTGAGGCACCTAGCTCATGCTGAACTACAGAGAAAAGTTGGGTAGGGGGATAAAGAAGATGGCCGAGTCCAGACACCAGGGAAGGACTGAGGCTGGCTGCTCCCTCCACCACACCCACCCCTGCACGCCCATCGCCCATCGCTGGAGCGCCCTGCCTCCCGTCCCTGCCTGAAGGTTTCCTGCTGACCTTCCCCGGGTGCAGGTTTGGCTCCCCTCATAGGAATCACCCCTGCTCTCCTGCTTCCATAAGAAGGCTTCACAATATAGCCCGGGCTGCCTGGGTACTTTCCGTGCCTCCGATTTGTGGCAATCCCCCGTTTCAGCTACCTGAGTGCTGGGACTATGGGCATGTGCCTGTACGTGTGGTCAGGACTGTTGCACTTCCCTTTCTAACAGTCTTTCCGTTAGGCACGGGAGTGCAAGGTGTTGTTCCTAGTCCATGGCCTGGGGTGGTCAGACTTCCTGAGGACAGGGAGCAGGGAAGGGGACATTCAAGCCACAACTGTAGACTACCCAGCCCTCAAGATCTGTGTCTTAGTGCGGAACAGTCTAGGCTCCTAAATGCGCCCGACCAGAGCACATGTAAAGCTGGTGCTCGCTGGAGAGCCTGACATTCTGCTGAGGACACGGGCATCCCTAATGCTCTGAGAGGATGCAGGAAGGGCCCGTCCAACCAGTGTGCAGGTATGTGATGTGGACCGGCCTGCATCAGTGTCTGGCAGCTACCCCTGCGTGCACAAGCAAGCACCTCATGGTCTTCCCTGGATAGGAGGCGGGACTCTTGGGTTTGGAGGTGCTCGAGACTGATGACCGACTTCATCTGGTAGTTGGCTTGTTCCAGATGTGACTTCCAGGAGTCAGGTCTGTCTCATAATGTAGCCATTCGAGCACACATACATGAAGTTTCTCAGGGTGCCTTGGGGAAGGAGGCACAGCCAGAAGAGGGGTGAGGTAGCGCTTGCTTATGTATACAGAGAAAGTGTCATGACCGTACCCTAAAGCCAGGTCTTCCCTATACCTTCTTCCCCTGGATATCTTTGTTGTCATAGAAACGCTCAAGCCAGCTGTTGCAAAGTCAAGCCTCAGGCAGAGTGAGGTAGCTTACCATGGCATCTCGTCCCCAGCAGTGGGCAAACCCCCACCCGGCAGGCAGTGTGGCCCTACTGTGAGACCCCACAGCCAGTCAGGGGCATGACTAGAGTTCGGACTTCTTGATTGTGACCCTGAAACCCAGACACCTCGGTCATGGCGCTTCTCCAAATTGCTGGGACTAAGGGACTGATGCTACAAAGCCACATCCCCATAACAGGCTCTGACTGTATGTATGCTCCCATCTCTCTGGACACCAGCGCCCCCAGCAGACAAGGAGGCTCACTACACAGCTCTAGGTGTCCTGGCTCTTGGGAGTTAAAAAGGAAGACGGCGGAGCTCAGCTCAGCGGGGTCTTGGGAGCCAGGACTCCCTCACTGCTTTCAGGCACAGTGTCCCTTCCAAGAGAAACTCCAGGTGCGAGGCGTTCATTGCCTGTACAGTGGCTTGACTCCCCAGATGGCCCCAGGACACCTGGTAACCATTATATACTGTAGCTCGTGGTGCGAGAACACTTCTCAAAGGCTCTCTTGTCCAACTCCACCAGCTTACAAATGGTCTTCCAGTATTGTTACGTGGGCTCGGACTCCAGCATGGGTCCTTTTGCTTTGTGGAATGACTTAATGGCAAAGATGTTATACAAAATAGACTCCCTCTCCAGAAGGGGAGATGGCAGTGTGAAACAGTTACAATACAAGCCCCAGACCAGGGCCTTTCCCCTTCAGCCTCCAGCCTTAAGGGGAGCCGAGCTAGCAGGGTTCTGGAACGTCAGTAGAAATCTGCCAACTGTAGACCGGCAAACCATTGCAAGGAAAGATAGGGCTTTCTCTTCCCTGGCTATGCAGACATCACAAGTGGCTCATCAAAGACTCATCTCAACCAGGCTTCAGTACAGGCATCACTAGTGGCTCATCAAAGCCTCTTTTCACTCAGGCATCAGTTCTCAGAGCTCCAGCCAGACTAAAGCAATTAATCCCAGACAGCACATATTATCAATGCCACCTGCTTTTCCCAATGAGCTCAGCAACAGGCATCTGAGACAGAAATGTGTCTGTGCTCTCGCTGCCCCAGGACCATGGTTTAAATACTACACCTCATTTAACCCAGGCAAGCCTGTGTGGTTGGGTTACCATTGTACAGATGAGGAAACTGAGGCCCAGAGGTCCTGGGCTCATAAGCAACTGAGCTAGGATACGGCCCAAGGTGAGCCCTCCATAGACCCTCGGGGGATCCCCTGGCATTGCCTGTGCTTTGTAGACACTACTGTTTCCCCCACGAGGCTGCTGTGGTGATTATCTTCCCATTTGGTCTTTTCCAAAGGAAAACAACGCTCCTGACTTTTTCCGCCCACCCTCTGCCTCTGCCTCCAAAGCCACCTCTGCCTGGTCCTGGTCAGTACGAGATCGTGAACTACGAGGGACCCCCGAAGCACTTCATCTCCAGTGCATCGTTTGTGTCCAACACCAGCCGGTGGCCGACGAAGTTATCCAAACCCAACCTTCCCGGCCCAGGTCAGTGAACTGAGACCCCCCCCCCCAACTCTTCCACAACAGTGCGTGGTTCTGAGGCCATCAAATGCCGCCAGTGGTATGGGCCGTTTGCTAAACAGGTTCCAAGGGTGAGGTGGGTTCAGCAGGTCATTGACTCACAGTTCGGAATACTAAAATGTTTTGTTTCCGAATGGAAAGGGGGCTTTGGATTTAAAACCATGGCTGGGGACATGCAAGAGTTCAGAGCTTCTGGGTGGCAGTGACTGTACTAGCTAAAGGGTGCACCTCACAGACCTCCCCTCCCCTCCTTACTCCTCCCCTCCTCACCCCTTCCTGCCCTTTATCTCCTGTGTGTGTGTGTGTGTGTGCGCGCGTGTGTGTGCGTGTGTGTGCGCGCGTGTGTGCGTGTGCGTGTGTGCGTGTGCGTGTGCGTGTGTGTGTGTGCGTGTGCGTGTGTGTGCGTGTGCGTGTGCGCGTGTGTGCGCGTGTGTGCGTGCACTCTCATGCCATGACGTGTATGGATGTCAGAGGACAACGTGTGGACCCCAGGGACTGGACTGAGACTGCCAGGCTTGGCAGTGAGCATGGTTATCTCCAAAGCTCTCTCTTTTATTTTTTGGACACAAGGTCTCTCCCCGAAGCCTCAGCACATTGATTCTACTAGGCAGCTGGCCAGCGAGCTTCAGGGACCTGCCTGTCTTCATACCACCAGCTTTAGGGTTACAGACCCATGCCCGTGCCCCTGGCTTTTCTGCAGGGCCCCGGGGAGCTAAGGTCGGGTCCTCAAGCTTGTGCAGCCATCTTTACTGAGCCTCTTTCGAGCCCAGACACTGTTTTTGTTTTTATTTTATTTTTTTAAGAAATATATCTTTTTAAAGTTTATTTATTCATTTAAGGTATGAGTACACTGTTGTTGTCTTCAGACACACCAGAAGAGGGTGTCGGATCCCATTTCAGATGCTTGTGAGCCACCATGTGGTTGCTGGGAATTGAACTCAGGACCTCTGGATGAGCAGTCAGTGCTCTTAACCGATGAGCCATCTCTCCAGCCCACTCCACCCCCACCATATTGTTTTAGAAGGAAATGGTCACAGCATTTATAAAGTTCTCAGAAACCTTATTCTTAAAGCCTCTAGTCTAGCCTGGCCAAGGAATTTTAAAGCCAGGTAAGGCGTTGAAGGGTAAGCTGTCTACTGCTTGGGATATCTGTGGTGGGGTTGAGTCTCCAGGTGGGGTCCTGTCTTTGGGTTTCATTGCTATAAAGAGACACCATGACCAAGGCAACTCTCATAAAAGAAAACATTTAATCAGGACTAGCTTACAGTTTTAGAGGTTCAGCCCATTATCATCATGGTAGGAAGCACGGCAGCATGCAGGCAGACATGGTGTTGGAGGAACCAAGAATTCTACATCTTGATCCAAAGGCAGCCAGGAGGAGGCTCCCAATCCACCTTGGGCGGAGCTTGAGCATAGGAGACCTCGAAGCTGTCCTACATAGTGACACACTTCCTCCAACACGGCCACACCTGTTCCAGTAAGGCCACGCCTCCTAACAGTGCCACTCCCTATGGCCAAGCATTGAAACCGAGGGGGACAAACCTATTTAAACCACCAGAGGTCTCTTGCTGCTGTGTCTTGTTTGTCCTGGACACCAGAGCTGGTCTGACGGAGTGGCTCTCTGATGCCACCTGGTTCCTCCCTCCCTCCCCATGAGCTGAGGGTAGATCTCCCTGAGAGTTAGCATCTTGAGGGGTCCACTCCACCAAGATGGGACACCAAGAGTCGTTGGCCCGTGCCATGTGCACAGGGACTGGAAGGCAGAGCGAACAGGGCAGCCACCTTGTCTTTCACACTCTGCCTTTTGGTAAGCCCTGATGGGCAGCCCTGGAGGGTGTTTGGTCAGGACAAGAGAACAGCGTCTAACACAGGAGCTCTGGAGACCCAGGGATGGTTGGGGCCTCGTGTCGAGTTGTTTTGGAATGGTGTCTGAGAATGCACATGAAGGATTCCTGAATTGTGGGCCCTAAGACATGGACCCTCCTCCTGCTGTGGTCACCTCTGTCACAGTATCCCAAGGATAGGCTAGGAGGATGCACAACATGTCTGTGGTGGTGCCTCTGGCAGGCATAGGTCCGCCTGGACCCCCCACTTCCCCTCTGTAGCTTCCTGAGAGGGCATGGGAGAGATTCTGGGACTCTGTTAGAGAATGGGCGTGCTATGTCCGTGAACAGGCATAGATTTCAATTTTCCTGGTAACATTTGAACTAACACAAAACTCTACCAACTTAAAACCCCCCTTCTTTAAGAGTACTGATTTACTTGAAATGTCCATTTTGCATCTTCTAGGAAGTGCTATTGTAAATAAAGTTGATTCTGTTAAGGAAGGCTAAAGAGTTAAAGAATGTCAGAAGCCACAGTCCAGAGGCCAGTCTTGGCCAGCTAAGAGCCCCATCACAGGGCTTACTTTATAAGCACGTGGGCCAGGCTCAGATCCCCAGCACTCAGGCAAAAGCCAAAATCAATGGTGCGCGCCTGTGACCAAGGATGGAGACAGACAGAGCAGAAGGTTCGATGAGAGACCTTATCCCAAATAAATAAAAAGTGGAGAGGGAGGCATAGAGGAAGACACCCGAAGGTGACCTCTGTCCCTGCCCCTTTTAAAATAAGAGCCAGGCAACACAGGACCAGTTACTTCCCCTCTCTGTCCCTAGACACAGGCAGGAGCAGGGTGAGGGAGCCCTTCCCAGCTCTGATCCACCCTTCGGGTCACCTCTCTCTCTCTTGATACCGTTTCTTTCTCTCCCTTCAGCCACATACAAGCCAGAGATTCCAGGGAAGCAGTCCTTCCTCTACAACGAAGACAACAAATGGGTCCCTGCGGTCTAGTGATGCCACAGGAGCAGAGGGAGAGAGAGCCCGCCAGGCCCCCTGACCCTGCTCCTCAAGACATCCATCAACAGAACATGCCTTTCCTCCGTGTCACCCCGCCCAGGGTCACATACTGTCTGGAGCTGCCTTCTGGAGACTGGCCACCCCGTCCCTCCCATTCCCTCCCTTGCCCACCCCAAGCGGAGCTCTCTGGCTACCTCTGTGTCTGCCTCTAAGCTGGTTCTGGTGACTCTCCTTCCCAGAGATCAGGACTCTTGGAGCACTGACTCTGTGGAGCCCCAGTCTCCTGCTAAGGCAGCCTGTGGTCGATGAGCAGCAAGTCAGCCAGCTGAGGCCCTGTCCTCGAGATTGTCCTTGTCTTCTGGGTGGCAGGGAGGCTCAGAGGTGCCTGCAGCAGAGGCACCTCTGCCCTCAGTTATGCCTTGTTATTACACAGCCAGAACATGGAAACTAGTCATGAATCACTCATCACACATCAGCAGGCTAGGCAGAGCCTCTAGCTGGAGCGAGAGGCATGGCGCCACTGTCCCCAGGGCATGGAGGACTTCTGGGTCCCCTCCCTTCATGTTCTCACTTCCCAGTCATGTTCTCACTTCCCAGCTTGCCTCTGCCCAGTCTCTGTCGCCTTCCTGCCTTCCCATTCTGATTATGGGTAGGGTAGGCATCGGTTACTAAGTTGGACTGTGTCCCTGACAGATCATGGCTTGTGGGAGAGCTGACCAAGAACGAAGATGAAATGTGCCTCTCACCCTTCCTGTTTCTCTCATCCCCTTCCACCCTCCCCTATCCCAGACACTGATAATGTCTGCCACTTTCCTAAATGGCGTCCTCATAGCCTCCCCTTCCCTCCTCCAGTCCCGGATTCCCTTCCACAGCACCTGCCTGGGCTTCTCTCCTCCCAAGGCCCCTTCCTTGACATTTTCTGAGAACTCTGCCTCCTGGGCTTCCCATCTTGACTGGCTGCCTGACTGGCTCTCTTCCTGGGGTGGGGGGTGGGGGGAGGACATGAGAAAGGAGGAGGGAAGGGACGAAGAAACAGATTCAATTAAATGGAATTCTTGCTTCTCACGGAAGCTGGCCTCTTTGTGATCCTCAGATTCCCTCAAGCCAGGGCTTTGGAATGGTGAGGTAGCCTGGTCTACCCTGGGAAGCATAAGGGATTCTGACCATGGGCTCCTGCTCTGATCCTTGGCTGCTGTCTGTGGACAGAACACAGTTGGAATCAGGACCTCAAAGTCTACACCTTCGGGTCTTATGGTGTGTGGGTGGCGTTGGTCAGGTGTGAGCTGAGTCATACCTAACATGCTAGCATCCAGCTCAATAATGGGTGTCAGAGCCACAGGAGTTTTAAGAGTGTCTGTTTTCGACTCGATATCTCTAAGGACGGCTGCAGTTGACTGCAAACTTTATTAAAGAGGAGACTCCAGGGTGGGCTCTCTACTTCCATGTTAGATGGTCTAGAAGACTGTTCAGAGCTGACATTCAGAACTTGAAGATGCCTGTGTGCCTGGCCACAGATTCTTGGCAACAGGGCTAGATCCAAAGTGATCTAGGATCAGGGGATGCCATTCCGGTTCCTCTGACCCAGGCTTAACACATAGAGTCCCCTGGTCCTGGGCATGTTAGGTGGAGGCTGATGTAATGTACAGGAAGTTGCGCCCGGCCTCTTCAGACACCGTGATGCTCCACCAAGTGATTATTGTGTCTCCAAGTAGACAAGGAAACAGGCCACTCTGAGGGGGTGAGAGGGCAGGTTGACCATACCTGCAAGAATTTACCATTGATGCCAAGGCTGGGCCGAGGCTGAGCTGAGGCCCTAAGCTCACATGGTCCATCTAACAGTCTTCAGACACTCAGAAGAAGTCCTGGGCTACTCAGGATTCTGTCCAAACCCTCAGATGGACGGTAGGCTCATCTAGGAGCAGAGAGAAGTTCCAACACCAAGATCACGCCAAACTCAAATCTCAAAGTTCTGATTTAATTGATTTGGGGCATGGGATCAGTTACTTTTCTCGTCACTTGACAAGATTATCTGGCAGAGGTAACTTGCAAGAGGAAGGGTGAATCTTGGCTCAGAGCGTGAGGGCACAGTCCACCATGGTGGGGACCATGGCGTGGTGAGGACAGCTCAGGATGTGTTAGCAGGGGTGAGCACAAGATGGCTAAGCTAAGGAGGCTAAGGCTGGTACCAGAAGCAGAGAAGCGGACCATGGGAGGGTACCATCCACATTCAGGATGACTCTTTAGTTCAATCCTCAGAGACTCAAATCTAGACATTGTTATTAAAGTTCTCTCTCTCTCTCTCTCCTCTCTCTCTCTCTCTCTGTGTGTGTGTGTGTGTGTGTGTTTGGCTTTGATTTTTTTTTTTTTAAATACAAGGCCTCCCTCCTTGTAGTCCATCTGTCCTGGAACTCCAGAGCCTCTTGCCTTAACACCCCAAGAGCTGGGATTACAGCCAAGCAGCCGCAGGCTGACCTATAAAGTCCTGTGTGGGACTGGGATACAGCTCAACAGAACGGGGATGCACAGCTCTGCTCTCAAAAGTGCTTCCCAAATGATAAATGCACAGGCAAAGCCCTCGGGTATTGGGTTAGAATACAGCCTTCACGGGTCTGGGGCAGGGCCAGAGAGACTGCCCTTACTCATGTCCCAGGTGACGTCAATGCTGCACGTTAGGGAGCCGTGCTCAGCGTAGCTGGGTCTGTTACACATCAGTCTTTCAGCTTGCTTCTTTCCCGTGGTCATCGGACTCTTTTGTTAGTTGTCCCCTTTTCTCCCTACACTCCTCCTGTGCTGGCTAACGATACAGGTGTAAGGCATTTGAGAGATGGGAACCTCAACGGAGGAAATGCCTGCACACACACACACACACACACACACACACACACACACACACACACACACACAGAGTCAGGCTGTGGGCAGTCCTGCAGGGCATTTTCTTAATTTGTGATTGATGTGCAAAGGTCCAGCCCTGGGCTGGTCGTCCTGAGTTCTATAAGAGAGCAAGGTGAGCAAACCGTGGTGAACAAGCCAGTCAGCAACTCCCCTCCATGGCCTCTGCATCAGCTCCTGCCTCCAGTCACCTGCAGACAGGCAGTGTTCTCCCTACTGGCACCAGCCGCCCTCTGAGCGTGGAAGCTATAGAAACTCCCGTTCTTCCTGGCTTCTCGGAGTGAATCATTCTTGCAATTGGCAGGCTGGCCTCCCCTGACTCTCTGAAGAGGAGAGCTGATCTTTTCAAAGCTGGTTAGAGCGCTGTCTTTGGGGACCAAGTGACTTTTGTCCCCTCAGCTCTGTTCCAGTGTCTTGCTGGAGGCAGTAAATACAGACTGCAGAAGCTTCCAGTACCTGTCCTATGCTCCGCAGCTGGCATGTCGCAAGGCTGCCGATTCCGCTGTGCGCAGGTGGCAGCCACAGAGACGCAAAGGCATCATTGCCTCTCTGGAACAGTGCCCCTCAGCCTTGATTACACACTATGATCACCTAGGGAACTTCAAAACGCGCCATCGCCTGGGCCTTCCTCCAGGACGCTAATTTAGAAGCGAGAGCAGGGTAGAGGCTGCCAGATGATTCCAAGACACCAGTGAGGTTGGCAGCGCCCCCTTGCCCTGCCCGGATCTCCTCCTTGTTCTGGGTTACAGAAACGGTTACAGGAAGTTAGGAGTTGGGGATGTGCCTGGCACTGTCAGCTGCTTTGTTCTCCTGTCACGTCACCTTCATAAGTGACTCTGTTCTGATGCATAGTGTGGTGTCCCAGCATCAGGGAGCATGACCTGGGAGATGCAACCCTGGTGCTGCAGTGTCCCTTGAACAGGGCACAGCAACCATGCTGAAGCACGAGGAAGCATTACTCATGCAGAGTCTGTCTTTAGAATCTTGAGATTTTGTTCATTGTGGATCAATGTTCAAAGGGTCTCAGATTGGGATTGACTGTGTACGCTCACCCTCCTAGTGCTATGGATAGTGACTGAAAGATGAGCTTGAGGGGGCTGGTGAGATGGCTCAGTGGGTAAGAGCACCCGACTGCTCTTCTGAAGATCCGGAGTTCAAATCCCAGCAACCACATGGTGGCCCACAACCATCCATAACAAGATCTGACGCCCTCTTCTGGAATGTCTGAAGACAGCTACAGTGTACTTACATATAATAAATAAATACATCTTTAAAAAAAAAAAAAAGATGAGCTTGAAGCACACAGCGAGGCCCTGTCTAATAATAAAAATGAAGCAGTAACTAACTATCTCCCTGGTGTGTTAAACTTTTCCCTAAGTGCACTGCTGAGTCCTTTGGCATCCTGTCCTTGTTGCTGCCTGAGGCCAGCTCCTCCCGTGGGTAGCCTGCATCCCAGTGCCAACTGTGATATTTGACCATGGATTCTGTTGGAATTGGGAGTTCTTAAAAAAATGTATCTTGGTTCTTAAACTTTAAAAACAAACCAAGAAACAAAAGTACACAAACGTGGAACAAAGACACATGTGCAGACAAAACACCCATATGCATAAAAGTGTAAAAAGTCTTGTTCAGACAGAAGAAAATCCAACTCACGGGAAGCAGAGCTTTTGGGACAGAAGGCAAGGGGTGCTGGCCCTCTCCCACAGCCTGGATCTTTGAGACTCACTGGAGAGCCCAGGGCTCTGAGGGACACTGAGGCCAATGAGGACCACACTGCATTTTATTGATAAGGAAGTGGAGTAGATACAACTGTGGAAAGGATAAAAAGAAGGAAGAGGGGGAGGGAGGGAGGGAGGGAGGGAGGGAAGGAGGAAGGGAGGGAGAGAAAGGGAGTCAGGAAGGCTGTCCTAGGAGAGAAGATACAGGACTTAGTTTGCAGTTGCCCCGTGCCCCAGAGGCCTAGATGCTGGCACATGACTCTATACAAGTTACCAATACGATGTCACTGCTGTACAGCTGGGAAGTGATGTGTAGTTGCCTTTGGGGAGCAGTTTGAGTTGAATCTGGAGAAAGTGTTAGCCTGAGGAGTAGGGGCAGAGTTGGCCCAGGTCTTGGTCACATGGGTCCCAGCTTTGGGCTCTGTCCACTGGCCTAGCTGTGAGGAACCCTTCACTGTGGTGGTAAACCTTCCCGGGCCTTGCTTTTTCCGTGGAGGAGCCTCGTCATGACTCTTGTGAGACCACATGTGGATTCTATGGCCCGGCAGGGTGCATTTGCCATGCCCATTGCCAGCCTTCACGTACAGGACAAGAAGCCCTTGGGACAAGGCCACAGTGACAAGAGGAAGAGGAAGGGCCTCCCCAACCTGAGCCTCTCTTCTGGGTCTTTGAGATTCACTGGAGTCTCACAGAAGGAAGAAGCGCATGAAAACCGGGGAAGTGTGCACGGGTAGGCTTTTATTACTAAACCCTATGATATACAAAATGCATAATCGAATAACAGCTAAAAAAATAGTTCAAGAAATATGAAATACATATTTTTGAAATGATAAAAATGTAACATGAACATACAAAATGTTGCATATATGTACACAATATATACTTACATTTATATATATATATATATATCTCACATAATGAAAACTGTAAATAAGAAATGTGTACAACAGTAGGTGGCAAGGGTATTTGTTCCTGTCAGCTCAATGATGGTGACTTACATCTTGTGCCGAGGAAGTCAATAAGAAAGTTTCCTCTCCAAGGGCCTCACAAAGGCATCTGCTGTGAAAGTCACAAGTTTTCAAGTTATTTGGCCAAAGTGTGAGAACTCTTTGGTCTGAAAGGAAACGGAGTGACCGTCAGAACCAATCAAGGCAGCCGGTATAGCCCTGCAGAGAAGGTGTAACCAATCAGGACAGCAGGTATAGCCCTGCAGAGAAGGTGGTGTGACTCTCCGTCCCCTGTAAGGGCCTCTGCCTCGGGACTTAGAAGGGAGAGCAGACAGTTGTGTCTGTGTTGCTCAGACTCTCTGGTGGGTTGGTTACTTTCAGGAAGCTCTGGAGTGAGTTCAAGCCTGGGTGAGACATTGAGATTCTGGAACCTTCTTGGTCTCTCCCTGGCTCAGACATCACTGAGTTGGTTCCTTGCGAGATCTCTTTCCCGAAGAAAGACATTTCAAGTAACAGCTGACACAGAAGAGGTTGTACGTGGCTTGAGCCGGGCCCCAGGTGCGGGATGCTTGAGGCCGGGCCCTCATAGCTCCTTCAGGATGATCTGGATCTTGCCATCCAGCTCACCCATGTCCAACAGGAAGGCCACGTGGTTGCTATAGTGCTGGATGATGTTGTTGTCCATGTTGACCAGGATGCTGGAAGAGAGAGAAGGGAGACATGGTTACTATGCGTCCAGGCCCGCTGTCATGGCTCTCTGGGCAACACGTTTGATAGCAATGCTGCAGACCACCTCCGTAGCTTTCTGTGACCCTCAAGACCAGGCTGTAAGATGAGGAATTCCAGTGGTCAAGTTTCAGCTCAGAACCCTGCCTGCCAGCCATGCCATGCTGGTGCCTGCTAGTGGATGGCTTCCCTTCTGCTGAGCTGAACGTGGACGCTTTTGAGTGACTAACAAGAAACTCTGGGAGAGATGCTATGTTCTCAGTCATTAGACTGGGCGCTCAGACTGTAAACTCAGGTTCAGGAGGTGTAATAATCTGGGTTTCACAAAAGGCTACACTGAGCCACTCGGGTGTGTTGGCCTGAGCCAGAGGCAGGGGCCATTCAACACCCCTCTAGGTTGATTCCTGTCAAGCTGAAATCTCAAGGGGATTCTATAACAGATTGGAAGGATGGAGCCTCCACCCTGAAGTCAGGGACTTGAAGCCCAAGAAGCATACACTCCACGGCTATGGACTCTGAAAGGGTCAGAGTCATAGTTTATGTCCAGAGTACCCTGTAAGAGCTGTCTCCCTGATGAAAAGTCACCCAGAGGTGACCTGAGCTGCACTTTGTCCCTTCCCTGCTAAGCTTCTGAGCAGGTGATAGAATTGGGCATATACACTCAACCATTTACCCATCTCTCTGTCCATCTATTCACCATCTGTCTGTCCATCCATCCGGCCAACTGTCCATCCACCCACCCACCCATCCATCTACACATCCATCCCCCCATCTCCTTCCTCCACCCTCCCTCCATATATCCATTTATCTCTGATCTTTCAGTCTTTGCTGGACACTTTCATGTGCAGGACATTGCTCCTGCACACGAATTAATTGGACCTGAATTCTGTCCTACAGAATTTCAAGAAAGGAAGACTGGGTTCTTAACAACCATGCCACTCCGGGCAATAGAATGGAGAAGCTAGGATTCAAAGACACAAAGCTATTCTTTTGTAGCTCTAGACCTTTGTATTTCTATGATATCACTTTTCAGGGTAGGGAAAAGAGCCACAAAATCCTATAAATACAAGTTAGTGGGAGACGTAAGGAAGCCAAAATCTATGTTCGGGCAAGAGTTCAGTAGATGCTTGCTTTTGTAAGGACTCCGGGAAGAGCGGCGGGGACAGCAGTGAACCTGAGAAGCCCAAGGGCTACCTTCTGTCGTCTGTCAGCACCAGCTGGCAGTGCCTTCTTTTGGGGAAAAGGTTGGAGCTGGGGCTCCCAGAGGCTGGGGGCTGGCAGGACCCTAAATTCCCAGGTGCTCATTATCTTGGGGGCTGGAGGCTGGAGATACACTAGAGAGCAGGGCTGGGTGGGGTGGAGAGAAGGTGTGTCCTCTGGCAACTTCAGGGTTGAATTGTCTGTTTCCTAGAGTGGCAACAATCAGCCTCAGGGTCCTGGGCTGTGTAAGTGTGCCTCCAGGGCAGTGGTGTGAAAGTAGACCCTCCAGTAAGAGGTCAGTGACAAATGGGTTCCCAGCCAGTGGCAAGCACTTGTCAACAGCTATTGTTACTGCTTGGCTTCCAACCCCTCCGCCTGTATGGAGTTAACCCCACTGGCCCACTGCCAGCAAAAACAGTGTGTTGGTTAATCTTTCAAGCACTCTATGATGCTTGTAAAATTGATTTTTATCTACCTTGGTCTGGAGGACTTTAGGGAGGGTTTGTGAGAATAAAGTAGGCTTTGGGTTAGAATATCCACCTTTCTCTGATGTGGATATATGTTTGAATGAACTCGTATTTGGAAATATGTTCTTTCAGCCCTCACAGACCATCTTTGAGTTGAGGTTTTCATGGCTATGGATTTGATGTGCTCTGTACTACTGAGCAAGGAACATGTGCATCTTTCTTAGAGGTCAGAGGAACAAGGGGGAGGGGTGAGATCAAGCTGTGTGTGTGTATGGGGGGGGTGCACTTTAGGTCAATGAGAATCTATTTTGCTAGTCTCTAACTCAGGACCACTACTTTGAACCTCAGCTTCAAAGGGGGAGGATCCCGCCAAGCTCAAGGGCAGCCGGGAGGATGCCAGCCATCACTGGGGACAGTATCTGGCCTGAGGGAAAAACCTCCCGTGATGGAAGTCATTACAATTACAGTTTGAGCTGCAGCCTGGATTGATGGGAAGGCCTCCCAGCAAAGGAGCCAGGAGCTAGAACAGTGAGCCTCACAGCTCATCAACTTCCCAACTTACACAGACTATCCCTGGTCCCTCAGGGGAGCAGTGCACAGGAGGGGCAGGAAGCAGGGCACATGGGTGTGGCGCTAAAGGAGAAGTGGGGCCGGGCTTGTCTGGGCAAAGCAGCCAGAGAAGCAATCTTACTCCAGACAGAGTGTGAGCCCCTGTATGAAACCGAAACTTGATGGAATGGGGGAAAGAGGAGGGAGAGAGGGGAGGGGGAGCGGAAAGGCTGGTGGGAGGGGAGAGACCCCACACACCGACAAAACCCTCTAGATTCTCATGCAACCCAAACCAAATGGGTCCTTTTCTACACTCCAGACTTTTGCCTTCGAGGCTAGCCAGGAGCTACAGAGCAAGAACAAGAGGGCGGGGCTGGAGGAAGCCATGCCTTCTCAATGGGAGAATGTGTGGATCACAGGGTGGGTCACGCTCAGATGCGGCTGGAGTTAGACTGTCTAGTGGGGTGCAGCTGTGCTCCCCACAGAGCAGTGGGAGGACTGGGAGGGTATGGCCTGCTCCTCTCCTGCCTGCTGCAGCCTGGAGGTGGAAGAGAACCTTGGAGTTTCTTTTGACTCTTCAACCTAACTTCCAATCAAATTCCCACCTAGGCTCCTGGCAGCCACCCCTTCCCCGTTGTCCTCACCCTCTGCCTGGGGAGGCTCCTCTGGGCCTCCTTGCCTCTGGCAACTTGCTCACTGCTCCTGCACCCACCCCTGCTTATTGCCTCGGAGCCTCAGTTTCCCTGCATGTAAAATGTGGGTGTGTGCGCCAGTGTGACTCAGTCTGATGTCTGTAGCAGGAGAGTCAGGTGAATGGCGGTTGCTACAATTAACGTAAGAATAAGAGAACAACTTTGGTCTCCAGTGTCTTGGGGACTTGAACTTGGGTCTTCTGATGAGTGAGCCGCACTCCCCCTCTACGCCAGGAGGGTCACTTGTGAGGAGACCCTTGCCCCTCCCTCCTACTCTCAAACCTGGTTTCTGCGGGTAGAGAGGTGACCGTGGCCTTGGCTTGACTGGGGGACTCTCCACCCTCACTGAGCATGCTCTCTGTAACTCCGCCAAGGCCAAGCCCAGCCTTGGTAGTTCTGAGTAGCCCACGGAGGACTGAAGGGGCACTTACCCTCGCTTGCATTTCTTGTACACTTTGCAAATATTCTCCTCAGGGAGGCCGTACTTCTCAGAGATCTGGAAGGAAACGGTAAGGTTTCACTGCCTGTGGCCAAAACTGGATTTATACATACTTTATACTATTGCCTTTTATTTGGTGGCTATAAAAGTAACATATATCGGGAAAGCAAAGAGAATTACAATGATCCTATTTCCCTGGGGAGAACATCATTGTCATCTGGGTACCTGTGTGCCATGCATGCATACACATAAATTTACATCACATGTAGGGGGGGTTGATATTATTTTGAATTGTCTTATGATAAGTCAAGTCACAAGAAACACTTAGCAAACTGCATTTTAGTGTCTATAAAATATCTGGTTGAGCATCTACTGTTTCCTTTGGTTCTCACTTAAATCTGTGTTTAAGGATTGATTTTCACTGGCTGGTGTGACCTTATGTAGACTCTTTGTGGGGACAGCAAGAATGCCACCCCCCAGGACTGCTGAGAGAATTAAATGATTGGCTGATGATGAAATATGTTCACGCCAGCTCCTGCCATGTACCAAAGCCCCCATGAGTGTCACTGTCACTGTCTTGGGAGCAATGGGCGTGCTCCAGGACCTGCTTTTAGGTGGGGTACCCTACATGTCCCTCTCCTGAGCAGGAGTTAATAATTGCAGCTGATGGGATTGGCCCATGGATTGCAAGTGCCCAAGCCTGGCTCAGAGCCTAAAGGCCCATTAGGTCCACATGAGAGCTTCCTCTATAGGTGAGGCAGCTGTGGCTCCAAGCTTCACTGAGCAGCCTGCCTGAACCAAGGCGAGTGGTCCCTGCCCACACTAGAGTTGCCTAACTTGTCATTGTTGTTGTTGCTGTTTGAGACAGGGTCTCTTTCTATCATCCCGGCTGTCCTAAAACTTACTATGTAGGCCAGGCTGGCCTTGAACTTACAGAGATGTGCCTGTTTCTGCCTCTGGAACGTTGGGGTTAAAGGTGTGTGCCACCATACTGGGGGAGTTGTAGAACAGCGTTCCTGTGCCTCTCTTAGTTTCACTTTTGGGCAATGAAGGACCAGGTCTGGTCCACTGTCAGCTCTCAGTCAAATACTGGTGCCCAATGGAACAGGGGGCTTTAAAGCTTCAGTTAAGCCCAGGCTTGGGACACCAGTGGCTTGTGGTTCCCTCTGGGCAGTTGAGAAAGAGGAAGAGTTCCGTGTCCTGGGTATTTTTCACAGCAATCCCTCCTAACTAGAAATGTCCTTAGACTTTCTTCTAACGACAGTGTAACCAGAAGTTGCCAGGGCTCTGTGAAGAGCAGCAAGCTCTGCTTCCCTGGAAGCAGAGGAGCCAAGAGTGGGTGCCGACGAAGCTAATCTGCTGTAAATTGCCGTTCAGCCCAAAGATTCTATCTGCTCTCAAGTGACATTAATGACTTTTGGTGAGCCCAACTTCCTGGGGCTGATGCCAAGCAGGCCGGCCATATGTTATAAGAGCAGGACAGCCTGGAGGGCAGGAACCTCGGGCTTGACTGGCACTTATGCCGCCTTTGCCAGTCCCTGGCCTCTCAAAATGAGGCGAAGCCCAGTCGAGAAAGGGAGGAGGCAGTTACGCACGACAGATAGAACAAAACGCTTGGCCCATGGGTCTCCATTAAACAGGTCGCCAAAGCAACCAAGAATCCCCCAGCAACAGAGCCTTAGCTGTCCCATGAGGTTTCACCTTCAAGTCCAAAGCCCTAGTGACCCTCAACTTGCCCAGGCTGGGCTGTACTCAGGTGACTGGGGGGGTGGGGGGAAGGTCTCCTGGTCCAGATACAGTCCCACCCTCACCCTCAGCCACCCTGGAGTCCAGCAATCCCAAGGAATGAGGCCACCCTGGGAGGGGAAAAAATGAGCGTCTCTGGGGCCTGGCCTTTTTGTGGAGGGCTTTTTCACTCCCATTAAAACAGAAACAGGTTTGCAAAGCCTACAAAAGCCCTGGCTGTCAGACAGCAGCCAACAGATTAAGGCGGATTTATGGTGTGAGTGACTCAGGGTGGAGCAGGGTTCTAACAGGGTGATAAGATCGCAAGGCACACCCCCCTAGCAGGGCCCTGGCCTGCTGTGGGGTGGGAAGAGCCGACCACCAGAGCCCTCCTGTGGGAAATGAGGCACCTTACCGCATTCCTCAGCCCCTTCAGGTCCGGGGTCTTCAACATGAGCGCGTCAAACACCTCCTCTGTCTCCCTCCTCACATACAATAGAACTGAAAACCAAGAACAGAGGGCCAGAGGGCGTTGAGCCCTGGGGAGAGGATGGGGGTGGGATAGGGTGGGGAGGGGGTGGGTTGGGAAGGGGTGGGGTCTGGGGGGGATGGAGAAGGCTCTCAAAAGGCATGCAAGGGTGTGCTTGCCTCCAGTACTTTCCAAACTGCCCTGCTTGGCCGGAGTTTGAATCTTGGGTCTGGTCCTATTACCCGGCAGCCAGTGACCTTGAAAAGGTCATTTCAGCTCCATTGGCATTACTGTGTATGTGCATTGGTATCCTTGCCCCCTACTTCAGAGCTGCTGCTGAAATCAGGAGCAGTGTCTGGGAACCCCGAGTGCATTTGCTAAGCTTTGTTCCTGACTTACTGGATTGTCTAAGGTCATCTAAGCCTCCAGGGCTTCTGTTCCCCATCCCCCACTGTCCTTCCAGTCAAAGGCTTAAGAATGTCAAAGCCAGACGACCAGACCTAGAAGTCCATCCAACTCTTACCTACTTAGAGAACCAAATGCCTCTTCCGACCCAATAAGCTTGTCACCCATGCTAGCTAGCTGCCTTGGGAGAACCATGTCCAAGCAGGTCAAAGCCACAGATGTCCTTCTATCTTTGTGACATCTGTCTAAGTCCTGGAGTGTTCTCAGTCACCCCCAAATCTTGGCCTAAGCCTAAACACTCTCCAAGGAGTGAATCAGGCCTTGGGTGGGGGGACTTCAGGAAAGCCATGGGGTGGGTGGGGGTTTCCGGGAAGGCTCCGGGGGACTTTTGGGGGGCTCTGATGGACTCTGAGACTCTGTGTACCTCTCTGAAGGTCATCTTCCTTGGCTTGTTTGGAGGGAAGAGGTTCAAACTCCTCAGCAAAGGGTGAGCAGGTTCGCTTCAGAGGCAGCCTGTAGGGGAGCAGAGAGGGGCGGGTGAGGACAGCTGCCCCCACGACCCACCCCGGGGGCCCTTAGGGCAGATCATGAACCAGGAGGGAGTAGCAGCATGTTAGGATAGAGGTGAAATCCTAAGACTGGGTCCAGGTCTAGCTGGGTCAGCCCCCAGCCCTGCCACATGCTGGCAGCAAGCCAGGCTGGATTCTTTAACCTCAAATGACACATTAGAGAAGCTGGCCATGGGGAGAACTGTCATGCTATAGGAGGTGGCACGAGGCGTGCGTGACCTTAATCAAAGTGAACTGTTAGCACCACCCACATTACATCTTGTAGAAGTGAGCCAGGAATGGGTTGAGCCTTGGGAGGAATGGGGACCATGGGGCCTGGAGCAAGCTGGCTCTGGTTCAAGTCCTGTCCCTGTGACTTAGTAGCTGGAGAATATGAATGAGTGGTATCACTCATGATGTGAGAATTTGGAGAAAAGCTCCTTATGAAAAACATACATGCTGTTTATAGGGAGAAATGGATTCCTGCAGACAGCTTGCATGCAAAGCCAAGCCAGTTATGGCCACACACTCACGCTGTCCCGCCCTTCTGCCTCACCCTCTATAAACATTCGGGGGGGGGTCCCCCCAGGGTTGCTGGGACAGAGGCTCTGACCAGCAGAGGGAGGGGCACGGGTGACTGTGGCCTCTGGAGGGGACATGCTGGGGAGAGGGGTGTCCAGCACAGCTCTTGTTTGTGCTCCCCCAAATCAGCATCCCCATCTCAGAGGCTTTTCTTTGCCTTTAGTTTTTTACAAGCAGGTGTCTCAGCAGAGATTTGCCAACTTTCCATGTAAGGGAAGCCCATAAAAACCCAGGTGGTTTCAGTGTGAAGGGAGGACCCAGGCCTGGCTCCAGGCAGCAGGGGAAAGACAGGAGGCAATGTGAGGGGTACAGAATCAGAGAAGGACAGGACCCCTGGCTGCTGTTCCTGTACCTGTCAGAGCTGCTGTGTCCTGCTGAGGGGACAACCTGCAACAAAGAGAATAGACATTTCTGGTCAGGGACGAGAGTGGCCTGGGAAGGAAGGGGGAAGCTCCCTAAGTGAGTTGGGGGAAGGGGGTCTCAAGTCAGGAACCGTCCAGATCAGGCTGCTGTACTGGGGACTCAGGGACACAACAGAACTGCTGCAGTATTGCTGGCAAGCTGGTGACCCAGCCTGATTCCAGCCAGTCTGGAGGTGGGGAGCTGCAGCTACAGGGACTGCCACTGGGGACCAGTGATAATGGGAAGATGTAGCTGAAGCAACGGCCCGGTGCTACTGCTATTGCACTGCCCATTGGGTATCCCTGTGTGATCCTGTGGGGTGATCACTCAGGGCCAGAGAGGGCAGGAGATGGCTCAGGGCCACCCTATGCTCTCTTCCCCACTGTGTGCAGACACTGGTTTCCCTATAGAATAGCTGCCTACCCAGTTGGGGCCACTTCCAGGAGAGCAGAAGGGATGGGGTATGCTTATGGGCGTGTCTGAGCTACTTTGTGCCTGCGGCCTTATCCAGCTCTGCGAAGTAGCTCCTAAGTCAGACACCAAGGACTTAATCAGGCCCCCATGGCCTGGCCTTCAAAGGCTCCTGAGGAGCCTGGGGGCTGGGCCTCCGAGGCAAGAAAGGGACCAGCTGATAGTGATGGAAGCAGACCGGAGTGAAGCCGGCTCTTGATCTTGTCTGGCAAAGGGAGCAGATTGGATGGGCATGCAAGAGGGAGAGAACAGAGCTCAGTTAAGGCCTCGCTCGAGCCTCCAGGCTGCAGATGCTCTGTGTTAGCATTCCTGGCTGGGGAGACAGGCGGAGCAGCCAATGAGTGGCCAAGGGCACCCGGATCCTGATGGAGGCTTCAGAGTGGGTTCACATTCTGGCTATGTGATTTTAGGAGTTTACCTCCATCCCAACCCTTGGACCCAGTATTGGTGACTCACAGAGGTGCAGAAAGGGTCAAGATGCTGTAGGGTTGCTGGGCTCTCATATCTGTTCCCCGGGACCAGCCACCCAGCCTGGGTGTGGCTCCAACTGATATCTTCCATGTGAGCCCAAGAGAGTTTGATGGCTAGAGAATCCATTTCTCTTTTCCTCATGACTGGCCCCTGAGGCTATATACCCACATGGTCAGTGGTCATTTTTAAACTCCTTGCTGTTCAACAGAAGCAGTTTTCTTTCCACTTTCCAATAGCAGGTCCAGGAAACACCTTAGTACCATCATGGCAGTAGCATGTGAAACCCCCAGCAGTGTGGTTAGATGGGCCTGGTCCCTCTCCCACTTGCCCTCTCCTCACCCCTCCTGGGCGCTGTAGGCTGGAGAAATGCAGATTGGGGATAAACAACACAGGCTGGGTTTCCAGGTCAGCTTCTGGCCGCAAGTATGTGGTCTCATTGCCCCTGAAGCCTGACAGCAGGCAGCCCTTGATTCCTGGTGGGACAAAAGAAGCCAGTGAGTTCCGGAGTCCCTTCACACCACCCAGTGACCATCTTCTCTGTCTTCCTTCCCTTTGGCCTACCCTACCTGCCCCCCTGTCCACTGTTTACTGACCATTGTTACTGGAGTCTGGGCACTTGACCTTCCTTCGAAACTGCTTCCGTTCATCATCTCGCATCTTCCTCTCGGCTCCCTGCAAAGAGAGGTGGTGCTCACCAGGGGAGGGGCATGCCATGTCCACAGCTGCTACTTTGCATCTTGAATATGGGCCAGGCCACAGGGAAAGTGGGAAATGGGTGAGTCCTGGCCTAAGGCCCAGCCTCCCTGAAGTCGGCTCAGGTCTTGAGAGAGATGAAGAAGGAAGCTTATGGAGATGGAGACGGAGGGAAGTGGAGGGAGGGGGGAGATGAGCAGGAATGAGGAGGACTAGGGGAGAAGATGGAGCCACAGAGCCTGCCCGATTTACAGACCCTGCAGAAGGATGCAGAAATACAGATGCAGAGATGGATACTGAGAGGAGCTCATGGGACGCTCACACGGAGAGGAATCGACAGAGAGGGACTGGGACTGGCTTCCCAGAGAAGCAGGTAGTGTCTCCTGCTCCTCCAAACACACACAAACACACACACAACACACACACACACCTTATCACAGAAGATCTTGATCTGGCAGACACCTCGGTGTACCAGGCGCTCAGTGCCTGCTCCACAGTCATAGGTGTCAATTTGCAAGTTCAGGGGGACGCCCTTCACCCCCTTCTGCGAGGAGAAGTCTGTGCTCAGACAGTTGACACCGATGAACACCTAGGGACAGAGCAGGGAGCCGGATAAGTGGCCTACTCAGATCTGAGAGTTCAGTGAATACCCTTCAGTCATCTTAGGCCCCTAGGGCAGGCATCACTACCTGCCTCCCTTTCACAGATGGGAAGGGGTGCAGCTGGAGCCAGGCTGGTGTCCCCCTTGTAGCTCACAGGGGTCACCCCACCCTGAGAGGGCACTAAGGCTGCAGCCCATTCCCTAGGGGGTCAGGGCATGAGCTTGGACCGGACCTCCTAATCTGCCGTGGGAAGTCTGCCGGCTTCCGCAGACCCCGTTTGTTTTATCTGCAGATGGGGATGGGTAAACGTAGCCCGTGGGGCTGGGAGAGTTTACACTTCTTGTCAGTCAGAGATGCTGGGGATTCTAGTGAGATTTGGTTCCAAGTCTGCAGACAGCAGCCTGCCTGGGGCCTGTCTCAGCCCCGGCAGGCTCAGGGCCAGATTCTACTGCCCCAGTCTGGGCTTGGTCTCTGGGACATTTCCCCTTAGAAACAATCTTGATCTGAACAGAGGGGATGGGGGTTGGGGGGGAGCATCTCCACAGACACACACACCCCCCCATCACAGGCTTTGTGGGAGCTCCGCTCACACGACCCAGCTATGATATAGCTTCCACCAGCTCCTAACTGGTACTGAGACCTAGGCCCGAGGGCATGAAGGCCGTGAGAAAAATCCCCACAGAAACCCACCTCTCCCTTCCCACGAAACTCTCCCACTTCCCTGGCCCACCCCTCCCTTTCCAAGAGACTCTCCCCTGGTCCTGTGACTGGCAGGCTCCTCCTCTAGCCCCTAGCTCTGTTTGAATAATAACCATGCCAGCTGGGCCTGCCCCCTCCCCCCCCATCTTCTCTATGTCCCTCCAGGGGAGGCAGGGGTCCACAGATGCCTTTGGGATGAGAGGTCCCAGGCTCAGTGGGTGTGGTGAACCTGTTCAGGGTGTAAAGGGACTGACTGGAGAGAGGTCACCCAGCCCCTGAGGGCCAAACTGGTGTTATCTCCACAACACAGAAAAGCCTTAAGTGCTTAGCTGGTGATGGGCTCAGACACCTAGCTAGGGAGAATCCTCGCGGTTCAAGCTGCCATGAAGGAAGTCAGTGGGGCTCCCTCTCCTTGGCTTCTCCCTCGACCAACCCCATGGCCTTGTTCTAGCCTCTTAGACGTGGCAATGGGAGCTCAGCACTGCCCACAGCATCTAAGAAGCCAGTGCCGAGGTTCAAGCCCTCCCCTGCTACTTCTGAGCCGGTGTCAACACGAAATCCTGTGAGGCTCAGTTATCTGAAGAATAGGAATGCTGACATCTGCCAGTCACCCCATCCCCATGACAACCAGTCATGTGGGCCATAGTTAAACATAGTGACATGGCGTCTGAGGGGAAGGGTTGGGTGCAGCCCAGCTTGTCAGCCCAGAGTTCGTGTCTCTGACGCCTATGAATACCACCTGGGTGCCACCACCCTTGGGCCCCTCAAGCCTTTCCCAGGCACAACAGCCCCACCCAAGCCCACACTGACCTTGGCTTCCTCGTTGACATTCCACACAAAGGACAGCGCGTTATAGGCCACCTCCTCGATGTGCTGGACCGTGTTGAAGTTTTCCTTACAGTCGGCTGGAAGTATAGGAGACCAGAGGGTCAGTGGGAAAGAGGCTGGGGCAGTGTGGGAAGGGGTGCTATGAACCACACCTCACCCCAGGCAAGGACATGCATGCCGACCCCCAAGCTGTGTGTGGTTCAGAGGTTAGCCTGGGAATGTGACGGACGGTCTCGGAGGTAATTCAGCAAGGACCACATAGCAAGGGGTGTGTGGTGAGGCAGCAGGTGTAGAGACAGGGATCCTGGCAGCTGTCATCAATGCAATACTGATATGGGGCAAGCCTCAGTGAATACCTCTAACCCTCTGAATAGTCAGTTTACGTAGGAGAAAAGCAGAGCCCAGAGAGGTTGGGTTTCTCACCCAGAGTCACACAGCAAATGAAAGGCAGAGCAAGGAGCTCACTGTTTGGCTCTTAAGCCCAGTCTCCTAATTGCTCCATTGTCCAGCCTCTCAGCCAAGTCCTTGACCAGTCCCAACCTGCGCACAGCCGAGCCGCTGGCCACCTGACATTTGACAGTTGGATAAACTGAGGTACAGGGAGGGGAGGAGGCATAAGTCATAAAGGCACACAGGAAAAGATGGAGCCAGGACTTGGGCTGGGTCTCTAGCTGGTTGGGGTGGCCCAGGGACAAGATGGCCCAGGAACACGCCCCCTCTCCCCCTGCTTCTTTTTTAAGACAGGGCCTTGTGTAGCCCAGGCTGGCTTTGAATTCTGTGTACTCAAGATGACCTAACGGCTGCTCCAGCCTTCACCTCCCACGCGCAGGAATTACAAGTCTGTGCCACCATGCCAGTTTTTCGAAGGGCCGGGGACAGAACCCAGGACTTCCTGGATCTGACTCTGTCATCTGACCTCCGAGTTCGGTTCCGTGCTGAACCCCATGGCAGCCTACATCCTGGAGCCCATTCACTGGCACTGCCAGGGCCCCACGAAAGATGGCTGCTGTTTCCATCAGCAGACGTGATCTCCTGCCCTGAGCCCTACTGGGTTTGATCTGGGGAAGGAGAGGCACGGAGTTCTCTCTCACCTACGTCGATGACGCGCTGCTTGGCGGTGGGCTGCCGGGAATGCCAGTGCCTCCAGAAACGCAACTGCTCCACAGGGACTTTGTCGTTATCGAACACGACCATCACCACACTCTGTAAGTACAACGGTCATGTCACCCTGGTCTGGGGGCCCAGGCACCAGGCTCCCTCCCAGAGCATGGCCCAGCTGCCCCGCCTTACACTCCCCTCCTGCCACCCCCCCCCCACCATCTCAATTGTCAAGTGTTCCCCAGCAAAGCTCGCCAGTGACATCCTCCCCAAACAGTCCCACACACCTTGACTTTGCTGGAGGACAGAGCGAGGCCTTTCCCTCCCGCTGGGGTGCGTAGGGTGACGGGGTAGAACTGACCCTTGTTGAGGTAGGCCATAGGTGACTCCCCTGCTTTGATGTGAATGGCTTTGGGGGAGCCCAGGGTGTATTCAAAGTCGCTGTGGGGAGCGAGAGGGTGGTGAGACAGGCTATGGGTGGAGGTGTCCCGGGAGTATGGGGGAGGGGCCTGGGTGTGAGGTGGGCTTGCTGTGTGACCTAAGTCAATCTCCTGACCTGGGATGGTCTCTGCTGAAACACGTTCTAACTGAACAAAGGAGTCTAAAGGAAACCAGGGAGATCCAGGGTAGGGACAAAGCCATAGGGGGTGGGGGAGGCTCAAGACAATCGAACCTCAGTTTTCCTTTTTTCGCGAGACTGGGACGGTTGAGAGACCTACTACAGAGCCCAGACTAGCTAGGACCTCAGTATATCGTTCAGGCTGTCCTCAGACTCACTACAACGTCCATGCTGACCTCAGTAGCGATCTTCCGGTTTCTGCCTCTCAAGGACTGAGCTCCCAGGCATGTGTGTGTCTAACGGGGTGCTGAGCCCACAGCCCCCGTCACGGCCCAGGAACAGGCCGTGGATTCTGCTGTGTTCTAGGGGAACCGTGCAGCTCTGTCTTCAGCCGCCTGCCCAGAGGTCCTAGGAAACCAAGTTACCTTCTGAGACCTGGATAATCCTCTGGGCACGGGGGATCCGGGGATGTCTTCAGGATATCAGGGAAGAGCAGCGACTGTAGAGAAAAGCAAGCACGGGAGAGTAAGTGGCCGTGTAGGGGCCCAGCCCAGGGCTGTACACACAGCCACGTGACCGTGCAGCGCAAATTTGGATGGCAGTACATGGCAGCCCTGCCTCAGGTCTAGCACTTTCTCCCATCTGTGGCAAAGTTCTGACCTTCATACTGTCTTTTCTCCTTTTGTGCATGCAAACACAGATCCAGGGGTGCTGTGAGGGGTTCAGGGGCGGGCCCTCACCTCCTGTGGGTCATCTTTGAAGGTGCTGTCTGGCTGCCAGCGCTGTGTGGGTGGAACCCCATGAATGCTCTCGAATAACGAGTTGAGAGAGCCGTTGTCATACATGTCGCTGGCGGGCAAGAGGTAGCTGTCCATGGAGCTGGCTTCCAGCTTACTTGGACCTGGGGGGACGGTATTGGTCTTGCCGGGGGTGGGTAGAACCCCCTCCAAGCCTAGCAGGTTGTTCTTCTTGAGCTGGTCGGTGTAGTCTGGACTTCCAGACACGTTCTCTGTCAAAAATTTCATGAGGTGCGTGGGGCTCTCGAGGGGGGCAAGATCCGGTTCATAGTCCATGCTGTGGTAGAACCTGGGGGAGAGAGACCGTAAAAGTGAGCATGTACCATCTCTCTAGGCTGGGCTGATGGTGATCCTGTGTAAGATTTAGGCCCTCCTGGCATGTGAGAAGCTAGACTCTAAGCAGGACTCTGCAGCAGGCCAGTTGGTCACATCAAGAGAGGGAGAGGGTAAGAAGTGGTAATTCACCCAGGCCCTGGGTTGAGGAGACAATCTGCTTTAGCTGTTACAGGGCTAGTTAACTTAGAACACTGAAACTTTAACCATTTGTTTCTGAGCCAAATGTCCCTGTGCCAAAATGTCCCCACTTCAAAACAGCTGGACTGAGACATTCAGTGGGGTGTGTCTGGGAGGTGGCTGTGTGCCTGGGAGACAGTGGATGTGTGTTCAGAAAAAGGTCAGCAAATGAATAGACTTCAAACTGCTTAGGGGGCAGGTAGAGGACTACACAAAAGCTCTTCCTTTTAACTTTATAGACAACTGTAGAGTCTGACCACTTTGCAAGAATTAGGCATTCCCCTTGTGACTAGAAGTCACTGAACTGTAGAGTTCATTTCAGAGAGGCCCATGTACCCCAAACCCTGCAGTGCAGGGGAGGACCCAGGCCAGCTTCTGGCTCACACTGGCTCCATAGAGAGCTGCAATAGCACCCTAGACATTTGGATCTTTCACCAGACCATGCTCAGCCTAGGAATCTTTCTGCAGGGACATTGTGGCTTAAGGTGTGGATGCCAGGCAGAGGCCAGAAGGCCACAGTAGAATGCCAGGAGTTAGGTGACCCCACTGGAGGAGGGTCTGGAGACTGGACAGAAAAGCCACCTCTAAGGTGGCTTTGGTGTGTTTGCAGTAAATGCCAACCCACACGGCATGAGCAACTCGGATCTGGTGTGTGTGTGTGTGTATGTGTGTTTATATGTGTTCAAGCTCAGCTTTACTATATCTTCTTTTGTTATCACTAGGGTTGTTTTTTCCTTTGTTGTTATTGTTGTTGTTTTGGAGATGGGAATCTCTTGTAGCCCAGGCTAGCCTCAAAATCACTATGGAGCTAAGGATGACTTTAACTCCTGATTCTCCTGCCTCCACCTCTCAAATGCTGAGATGACGGCATGAAGACTGGACTAGCAGGTCTGGGTTTGGTGTGGTGCCGGGGATCAAACCCAGGGCCTCATGTTTGGTAGACAAGCACTCTACCAACTGAGCTGCTCCTCCAGCTGGGGATCGGCTGTTCTGAAACCTCCCCATTGCAACCTATTGCGCCAGCATAAAGATAGGGAGAATCCAAGCTGGGTTGTATATACTTTTTGCTTCTGATCTTAAAGGAAGTTAAAATATAGGAGTGCTAAGAAGTACTGTGGGTTCCAGCACCACACCCCTTCTGCTTAACTGGCAGGTCCACCAGCATTCAGGGGTCCCCAACAGAGCAGAGAAGGTAAGAGTCTAAAGAGACAGAGATGGCCTTAAGAAGCTTACTTCTTTCCTTGGTCATTCCGGCCACCAGTGCTGGAGGACAGTATCCGCTTCTCCTTGGGACCCTGTGAGAAGAGGGAAAGATTGATGGGTGGCTCTTGGCTGGGGCCTGACTACTGGGCCCCTCCCATCCTCCAGGGCCTGGGAGAAAAGTGAGTGTTTCAAGCTGGCAGGTGCTCTGGCGACCACAGAGACGGAGTCCCCGGAGTCCCGGGGTGCAGGGTGGACAGCACCTCACTGTGCTCTCTAGTTGAGAGCCTGCTAGTGGCCGTCAGACTAGCCCGGCTGATGTGCTTCACCACCTAAAAGTGCTGTGTGACTCTGGCTAAAGGACTGTACCTCTCTGAGACCCAATTCCTTCAAACGTTAAATAGGAGATTATAACTCCTGCTTCGAGAAAAGTCTAAAATTATAGATTCAAAACCAAACCAAACCAAACCAAACCAGCAGCTTTTTCAAAAAGAGCATTTCTAACAAGTGAGACCTTGTATAAAATGCTTCTAATTTAATGTTTCTCATTACCCTGAACGTTTATTACTGTCACTAGCATGACCTAGGCAGGGACAGCAAGGGTCAGAGACTCTGCTTCAAGGAGTGTAGACTCCACATTTCATTTCTACATAGACTCTAAGTCCACTTCTTTCTTTCTTTCTTTCTTTCTTTCTTTCTTTCTTTCTTTCTTTCTTTCTTTCTTTCTTTCTTTCTTTCTTTCTTGTTTGTTTGTTTGTTTTGTTTTTTCGAGACAGGGTTTCTCTGTGTAGTCCTGGCTGTCCTGGAACTCACTCTGTAGACCAGGTTGGCCTCGAACTCAGAAATCTGCCTGCCTCTGCCTCCCGAGTACTGGGATTAAAGGTGTACGCCACCACGCCTGGCACTCCATTTCCTGATTCCCTTCCCAGATCTACTGCATATTGGCTGTGTGTCCTTGGGCAAGGCTCTAATCACCTCTGGACCTCATGCCAGCCTCAGAGAGAACTGTTGGTACACAGAATAGGATCGAGGGGCAGAGGCACAGCCCTGAAAATGACCTCTTGTGCAGATTTTATTTTATAGTCTAGCCTCTCCCTGTGAACTCCAGGCTGGGATCTGAAGATGGATGGAGAATTCTGGCTTCCATCGTGACCCTGAGCTGGAGTAGCAGATCAAATTCCATTCTCTTGGCCTGAGCTAGACAGGATCCAGACACTGCCAGCCTGCTGGTAGACAGCAGGCAGGGGAGCCAAGCTACACTGGAATGAGGACCAGAGACAGCCTGGGGCCTTCTCTGTCAGGAACTGTACACCTGAGTCTCTCTGGACCTCGGAAATCATGCGGAGAATTCACCTCCCTTCCCACATTAGGGTAGACAAATACCCCTACCTCTGACCCCCACACAAGGCTTTGAATATTCACATTCAGGGCCTCTTGTCTCAACAAATACAGGCAGATTTATTGGAGTGATCCCCCAGTGCAGGACAGCATTGCTCACTGTGGCAATTCAGATACTCAAACAGGCAGGGCTGCCCGGAGTTCTGGGTTAGCAAAGATGTGGAGGCCTGATGGATGCTCTGTGAGGAAGCAAGCTGCAATCTATTAGCAATATCTGGCATAGGCACAGGCACTGCAGGGGGTGGTGGGGGTATGTTGTGAACTCCTATGTGTGACTGATAAACTGATTCAGAGGTGAAAGGGCCCAATGTATTTCAGCTGTCCCCAGCAGCCATCTGTTCTGCCCTGTTCCTTGGGCCATCCTAGCCTCCCGCTATCCCTATCCGATGTTCTAATTCCACCAACTGTAACAGCCTCTTCTTTTCCCTAATATCTTCCTCTCCTTCCAGCCTCTGTCTCCAAGCTACCTTTTCTTGACCTTATTTCTGGGTCTTGGCTTTGACTCTGGGGACTGTTGGTTTTCATACCCGGTCTGAGGGGGCAAGCCTACCATATAGTAGTCATAGAGGAAGCTCAGAGCGGCCACACTCTCCTCGTCCCCATTGACTCTCATCATGGCCTTGGTGGCAGCCGTCAAAGGGTTCTCCAGGTATGTCTTCCAGGCCTCGTCCTCATTACTGTAGGGAAACTTCTGGAAGCTCACAGGGTCATTCTTCAGTAGCCGCACAGACCTGAAACTGTAGGCGGATAAGGAAGGTCACTTGGGGGCAGGGAACTAGTAGAGTGCTGGCCACAGAAGTATGAAGAGTTGATTTTAGTCCCCAAGTAAGGGTACCACCGGCTAGTGGTATGGTCTTGTGATCCCAGTGCTGCGGTGGCAGAGACCGGGAGGTCCCTGCGACTCCCTAGTGGGTATGGTCTAGCCTACATGGTGAGTTCTAGGAAGTACCTCAAAAAATGCAAGATGGAGAACATGTGAGGAGCAACAGGTAAGGTTGTCATCTGGCCTCTACACACATGTACACATACGCACATATATCCACATATATACATGCATCTACATATACAAACATACATATCTACACACATGCATACATATGCATGCATGTGTACAAGCACACACACATGAGTAAAAAGTGTCTCTTTTAGGCTCAGAGGAAGGTCCCCAAGACACAGCTCCTGCCATCGATAGGAGTTCAGAGGTGCTAGCCCTAGGAACGAACGGGAGACTTCTTCCTTTGCCTCTTGAGGCAAAAGAAGGAATTCGATACAGATCAATGCCAGATGCTGCCACGCAGAATCTGCAGACCTGGGTCTGATCCCATTATCACCTGAACAAGGACCAGAGGGTCGGTCAACCTCAGAAGGGCTCTGAGACAATTCCACAGACTGCTGCGATGGCACCTACTGTCCACAGGGAACCATGGCAACAGTATCCAGAAAAAATGAAACTTCCAGACAGCGGAGCCTGTCTACAGGGGTTTTCTAGAGACCACGAAAGGCACAGGGGCCTGCACATTATCAAGTCAAGGAAAAATGCAGCACAGGACAGGATATTAGAGCCAGAGAGCCAATGGGCAGAGACTGGCCCTAGGAAGTGTCATTTTAGACTGACATGTATTGTAGGTCCCTGAGTGACCAGGTAGAGGCAGCGAATATAAATACAAGGCATTGTCCCCCTGCATGGCATGGTCTTAAAGAAAGGGACAGAGGCATACAGAGGATAGTGATGATTGCAAAATTAGCCTAGCAGGGGTGGCGGGAGGCGCAAACCTACATCTCAGTACTCAGGAGGCTGAGGCAGGAGGATTTCAATTCCAGGACAGCCTGGGCTACTGAGAGAGACTCTGTTTCCAAAATCAAAAGATAATGACATATTGTCTTTACTCTGTCCTGGATATGTGTTGGGCACTGAGCTAAGCACACCTAAGCGTGGTCCATGCAGTGTCCCCTCAGGGCACAGCTGAGGAAAGAAAAGCTCAGAGGTGGCAGAGGAGCCTCCCAGGGTCCCCGTACTAGGTAACCTCACATTCCCTCACTTGAACTTTTTGGTTAAAACGCAACTGTTGGGCACACCCCAAAAGTCTTTTTTTTTTTTTTTTTTTTTTGGGAAAGAGTCTCACATAGCCCAGGCTGGCCTCAAACTTATGTATCTAGAGATGACCTTCAATGTCTGGTCTTCTTGCCTGCACCTCCCAAGTGGTGGGATTATAGCTGTGTGCCACTGTGCCTAGATCAGGTGTGGTTGAGAATAGAACCTTGCTGGGCAAGCCATCATGTCACTAACTGAGCTACCTCCCCTGCCCAAGACTTTCTGATTCCCTCTGTTGGAGCAGCTGAGAAGTGAACATATTATAACACCCTTGTTGCTGCTGCTGTTGCTGCTGCCGCCAGCCAGGGGACCACACTTGCCGAATGGCTGGGAATGTGCTCGTGCAGTCGCCTGCAAAGCTGCAAAGCTCTTGTGAGGACTTTAGGACATGGGACATGTGGAAGAGGTGTCGTCGAGTGAGAAAATGGCTGCCCGGCTCAAAGACAGAGTGGGGAGTCCCCCGGTCTGCTGGCATCCCGGAGCTTCCCTGTCTATAAGGGTCATACGGGTCTGACACCATGTTACGGTCACAGGAACCACACCGGATGCTGTGAACCACAGCATCTGGACTGTCCCCACTCAGCTGTGCCCCTTACGAGACACTATCTGGGGATGACCTTGTCTCCCCTGTACAGCTGTAGAGACTCGAGATTTGGAGCAGAAAAGAAAATGCCTATGACCAACCAGTCAGTCACCCACCCAGTCAAGATTATTACTATTTCAGGAGAGTTTCGTGTAACCCAGGTTGGCCTTAAACTTACTAGGTAGCTGGGAACGACCTTCAGTTTCTAATCCTTTATTTACCTCCGAAGTACTGGGATTGCAGGCATGCACCACCACACCTGGCTTCTGTGGCACTGGGGACCAAACCCAGGGCCTTGTGCATGGAAGGCTAGCACCCTACTAACTGAGCCACACACCCAGTCCACAACCAGGACTTCACCTCAGGCTTATCGAGCTCCCAAGCCATGTGCTTTCCACTAGCCACACTGTTCTGTCCCGACTCCAGTCTTTTCCAGAGTGGGTGACTCCCCTGGTGAGGAAGTTGCAGGCACTGGGCCAGACAGGTAGGTAGGTGGGTGGGGACCTCTGGAAGCCACTTGCAGGAAGTGTGCCCCTTGCTGCCTGAGGCTTGGGTACAGGCTTCCACTCAGAGCAGAACCGGCAGCCAAGCTGTGCCCAGGCAGTAGGGACTAAGGGGACAGTTCTGCAGTTTCGTCCAGGGATAGTATCTGCCGCCCCACTGTCTGCCTTCTCCACTGGGCTATGAGAGGGAGGCAGAAGGAACTGTCACACAGGAAAGAGAAATGACAGAAACCTTCCTGCTGTAAGGAGTACGAAGCATGAGCCACACCCCAGTTTCTGTTGCTATAAATCAAGAGGTCTCAAGACAGAGGGGTGTGAAAAGGCCCCTCCTTACTGCCCCTGAGCCTGGGGTTAGAGGAACTAAGTGAACAGCCCCTCCCCTGCCAGGCTCCAGGCTAGGCAACTCCCTAACTAAGGTGGCATGGGAAAAGCAGGGGGTGTCTGAGGGACCCCACCTTCCCTGCTCCCCTTGCAAGTCCTACCAGCGTTCGCAATGCTTCTATCTCTGAGTAAGGATCACAAAGGGAGGGTTCTGCAGCTTGGATACCTTGATTCACACTCGAGAAAATGCTCAGAAGCCCGGCTGGCACGTAATAGATGCTCAATGCATACACACCCTGTCGGCACCTAACAAGTGCCTAATGTATGCATACCATACCAATGCCCGAGACTGGCTTGGAGCTAGATGCCGAGAGTCAGCTGTGTTCCCAGCCTGGTCACACAGGTCTGGACTTCTGCCTTGGATCTGTTGACTAAGAAATGGCCATTCTCAGTTTGGTTGGACTGTACATCTTTCGATCCCTTTGGAAAGTAGAATTTAAAAGACGATAGAGTCATACCCCCAAACGAAAGAACAGAGTTTCCATATGGGGGCTTTTCGGGGCTACATGTGTCTCTAATGCTTCCTTCTGGATCCCCAAATCTGATTCCCAGATAAACAATTCCCTGGGGTATCTTAAACATCTACCTCAGGCAGACACTGGGCCAACAGTTTCCGGGTGGCACCTCGCCTGTCTCACACCGCAGCCCTGAGACACAGATGTGTTCCCTTTTACAAGAAGGGGAAAGTGAGACTCAAACAGTCATCATCTACTAAGGGCCACTAGGCCAGGAAGTGCCGGTGGCTCAACTCGAACTCAGACCTCTTAGACTCCAAGTATCAGCTCTGAATTCCCTGATCACCTCTCTAGGTGCCTTTCCGGGCCTGGAAATTTCCCTCCTCTGGAATACACTGAACCTGTTCTCCACAAGGTGCAGAGGAATTTCCCACCCACACAGACAGGCTGGGGGCATGGGCAGCTGAGGCAGTGACAGGAGGGGTTTCTGTGCCCAGGGGTCCTGGCGCTCATGCCCAGGGGTCCCCGTTCTCATGCCCACTTTTACCACTGGTTCTCTTCATGCTTTAAGGCTAAGCATTTAGCTTTTTGGAAGTCTTGACTGTTCATAAAGGTCAGCAGAGTTCTGGGTCAAATCCTGAAATCAGGAACTGGGGGCTGTGCACTTTGAAAGACTCCAGGCAGGGCTCCGTGAGGGAGGCAGTGTGAGCAGCGCAGAAGCTACTACAGGCTCAATGGAAAGGTATTCCAAGAAGGAATTCAGCCTCTTCACAAATGAATGACAACTTAGAACAGGGGGTGATGTCTATCCTGTTAGGTCACCTTCCCTGGGTTCTGCCCAGGTTCCCAGTTGGTGTCCCTGTCTAAGACAGAACCCTTGAGCCGTCAGAATGTAGGAGGAGGGTGGAGAGCTAGTTAGGAAAGGACTGGGCCTCGGGCCATATGTGTGATGACCTCAGATCCCAGTCAGGACACAGCACGGAGAGCCCAGTGCACCATGGGAAGAAGGAACACAAGCTCAGGAGTTGGGGAGCTGTGTGTTCTTGGGACCCTTAGCTTTCTTAGCCGGTTTCCCCATCTGTTAAATGGATCGACTGAATGTTTCTCACGTGCCTATCAAGGTTCTTCTAGGCCCTGGGAAATCGGCCAAGTCCAAGGGAGATAAGGCTCGGCTCCCATGGAACTTTCTGTTTAATTGGAGCAGACAGACCATAAACATGCCGGGGAGTTAATTTTAGTTCCTGATAAGTGCTGGGAAGAATATTAATGAGAACACAGTACTATCACAGAGTCACCAGGGGTGGCAACTTTTAAAGCAGAGTTAATCTCTCCTGGGTTGTTAGAGGAATTACATGCATTAGCATAAGAAATGTACTAATGAGCCTGCCAGTAATAATGCCACTGTAAGTAGGCCGCCATCATCACCATCATCACCACCACCATCATCATCACCATCCTCCTCCTCCCAGCACTCCAGAATGAGAGTAAAGGGGAGACTCTGCCTGAGGTCCCTGAATGATCACACCCCTCCGAGCCTTGGGCTCTGAACAGGCTCTAGTCAAAAGACAAGGGAGACAGTGTAATAACCCCTTGCCATGTCTTTCACAGTCCTTATCTGACAGTCTCCCAACACACATGGTGGTTATTATTCCTACTTTAAAGACCCTGAAATAGACAGAGGAGACAGGAGGTGACCTGGGAATCTGGCCTGGGAATTTCATGATAAGTCACCTTTATACCAAGGGACAGAGCAGAAAAGCCAGGGCCCAGGGAACCCGAGTGGTATTCCATGTCACTGTGGTAAATACTTCTCAAGTGACTGCCGTGGTCTAGCCCCTGTCCTAGGGGGACAGTAAGACAGGATTATCCTTGTCATCAAGGAGGTTGAAGACAGACATGACCCTCGCCTCAAACAGGCAGCTAATACCAAATAGGACATGAGAGTGAAGAAGCCAGAGGCCCCGTGAGTGGCCTTATCCCTGGAGAGCTACGGGTGGGTGTTTATTGAGAAAGAAATGGAGGGAGGTGAGTGGGAAGGCCTGAGACCTTCCAACTGAGAGCCAAGGTCAAAGGTATCAGCTTGGGCCTGGCCTACTGTGTGGTGGGTGTGAGGCGGATGCTTTCCATGTATCATCCGCATTCAGGGAAGGCCAGAAGAGCGAGGAGGAACCTCAAGTCCAGGATTTGACAATCTCTCTCATTTGCATAGTGTGGGTTTTTGCTTTTGTTTTTTCCCAGCACCTATCGGTCATCCCTCTGTCATATCTGAAGTCCTGCAACGTGCCTGTAAGGTAGGGAGGGAAGAGATGACTGTCCCCATTTGATAGCATGAAAACCACCCACAGACAAGGCTACGGATTTACACATGAGGCCTGGAACTGGGGTCTCCAGCTCACAGTATCAGGAGCCTTCCCAAAGCTGCCATTCCACTGCCTCCCAGTGTAACAAGGTATCCACCTCACAATGAATGGATCTGTCACTGTGGAGCAGGGGTGTGCAAACATCCCTGGCCTGGCCCGGGATGGGGGTGGTGGGGGAAGCCCAGGCGAATGGAGCCTTTCCCTGGCATGGGAGGGGTGCAGTATCAGCTGTCTCATGCCCAGTCTGCCTCATGTCTTGACTCCAGCACATTCTAGCACAGAGGAAGGGGAGAGCTGAGAAGCAAAGCTTCTCCTCCCAGCTGTGCTCTGACTCACAGCGGCTGCTGTACCCTGCTGTACCCGGGGCTGAGCCGCTTCAGATTCCCAGCGAGACTACGGAGACGCCCGCCACCCCAGCTGCTAGGTCAGACTTTGTCATCTCATTTCCTCCAATCAGAATCCTGGCAATTCTGAGCCAGACAGACCTTAGACATGATGTCCCCAAAGAAGCAGTGCTGAGACCTAAAACACAGACCCCAGAGCAGGAGTCTGGGAGCATCCTACTGAGCTCTGAGGCCAACAACTGTCCATATTACAAGCATCTCGGTAATACAGTGCTGCCTTTAGCAGAGCAGGAGGAAGGCCATTGCCAAAGCCGGCAGCCTCAAGCCTCGCCTATGGAGGTACCTAGCCCGGGATGGATTGGGCAAGCTGGCTCCCAGTTCCCTGAAGCCTAAGGAGGAAGACTTCCAGGGGCCACCTGATCTGGGTGTCGACACCCAGATACACCCAGTCAGTGACTTGCCAAACCCAGCTGTGAGCCACCCAGCTTCATCAGCCGTGATCCATCACACTCCCAGTCACCCACACGGACGGCCGCCACGGCTGCTCACAGAGGAAACATTTTCCAGCCAGCCCCCACGCAAGGTGGTTCTGAGCATGAACAGGGGTGCCCCAGGGTTCTTGGGCTTGCCAGTGGACCATCTGGTTTTCTGGCTGCCTGTGTTGTGAAATGTGGCCTGCCCCCACGAACCAGGGGGCTCTCAGTTGGAGTTCGAGACCTGACTGTGGGGTGGCCCCAGCTGGAAGGAGGCTGGAACCCTCTGGTTGGAGGGTGTGCCCCAGTGCTACACAGAGGGAGGTTCCAGCCTCGGAACTTGCTACTTCCTGGCTGTGTGACTTTCCGCACGTCACCTTATCACCTCTGTGCCTTTGTGGGAAGATGAAAGTGAGAATCTCTCTGGGAAAGGATCATTCATTCAGGGGTCACTAAGCATCAAGTACCCGTTAAATAATCTCTACTCACAGTCTTTCATTTTTACCTCCATCTGTGAAGTGTCACTAGCAACAGGATAGTGTAGGTCATGCACTAGTATGGAAGCACACACACTATTGTCCCACTGTTATCGCTCTGAACATTGGCTTTGAGCAGCCAGCCCAGCCAACGGCATGGTTAACAGCCTCTCTTTCTCCGTGTCTCTCAAATGAGGCCATCCCTTCCCTGCCTTAGCTTGGCACTAAGTGGCCAGAGCCCAGGCAGCTGCCTCTTCTGGATCCAGGCGGGCAGGCTGATGGTGGACAGGCTCCAGATAACACTGCTGGCTGCATCTGACTTAATTACATGTCGTTTCCTAATTATACCAGAAACTCGCTTTCTGCCCTTTGGAAAACTGCCCCCCCCCGTGTGGGAATTCTTCTTTTATGCCCTAGTCCCTTGGCTGTTTATCTGACTTTTTTTTTCTCTCTTTCTCTACCGTTCAATAGGGATGGGACAAATCTGAGCTCTACCTCTCAATCAGGGAACTGCCTCTCTTCAGTTACGCATTGATGTGTTAGCAGACAGTCACCGAGGGTTATTCTGTGATGGACAGCGTATGTGGAGCACTGGGGACACTCTTTCCTCTGAGTCTATCCTCCAGTGTCCCCAGTTCTTGATGGCTCCCTAAGAAGACACTAGGGAGTAACTCTTTAGTTGTATGTATATGTGTGTATATACATGTGCATGTGAGTGTGTGTGTACACATGTGTATGCACAAGCCTGCTGGTCAGTATCATGTGTGGCCAGAGGACCAGGGCAGGCACTCTCTTCTTCCACCATCTGTGCCCAGGAATTGAACTCGGGCTCATCAGGTGATCCACACCTTAGCCCGTTGAGCTTTTGGTGAAGGCAGATGGAACAGACGGGGAGGGGAGTTAAGAAAAAGGAAAAGAGGCGAATGAATGACTGACACAGCCAGCCCACGGCCTCCTCACCCACGGCCTGCACCCACGGCCGGAGAGGTGGGTATCCTTATCGCTGCTTTATGAAGGTATTCACTGATAGGAAGCGCTGGGGGGAAAGTCACCGACCTGGCTCTGTGAGCTGGCTGGGCTTTAACACAGGTGTGACCCTGCCGCGGGGCTCTGGGTCAGCTGACGCAGCAATGACACAGCAGGTCAGAGGCTGATCTGGAAGCCTTCTTTCCCCATCCTCTACTTGGTCTCCCAGGCCAGCAGTTCTAAAACTAAGTCAGAATCACCTGGAAGGCCGGTCAAAACAAAGAATGGCCAGCCCCGCCCCCAGAGTTTCTGACTCAGTCTAGGGCAGGGCTGAGAATTTGCATATCCAAGTTCCCACGTGAGGACGAGCCTCTTTCACTTATTTACTTACTTTTAGTGGTGGGGCTGGGGTTTGAGCTCAGTGCCTGTATGTACCAGGCAAATGCTCTGAGCTAACCTCCCCCACCCCCAGCAACTACGTTTAGAGAATGGTGTTCTGGATGAGCCAATAATAATTATTTCTTACAAATAGTAACTCTCTCTTCCCTTGCCTCATTTCAAAAGTTACGCAGGCTTGTAAAACCTCAAGTATATAAAATGTGAGTCGGGTGTGGTGATGCACACCTGTAATCCCAACCCTGAAGAAGCTGAGGCAGGAGGCTCGTTAGTTGAAAGTCAGTCTGAGCTACCTGCGTTCCAGACAGGTTACACAGAGGCAAGGTCTCCTATACCTACCTACCTACCTACCTACCTACCTACCTACCTACCTACCTACCTACATGCACAGCAGGGAACCTACAGGAAAAACGAAAAGCAGGGTCGATCTACATCTTATACCTAATGTCCAAGCTTAGAAACTTTTATCTGGTTGGGTCCAGATGAGAGCCTGGCTCTTCCATGAAATCACTTGATACACACCCATCCCTCTTGGGATTACTAAGGAGGACAAAATCGATATGCTGATTAAGCGCTTGCCAGAGCGTCTACTGTGCAGTCCGGGTCTCAGGGATCCGGGCCACTGTCCGTCTTTTTGTGACTGCATGGGGCTAGCACGCTTCCCAGACCTCGCGTACAGGCGCAGCTGCCTCCGTTAACACCCCTCCCCCGCCCCTCTTGCTCCCGCCCCCGCTCCGCCCCGTTTTACAGCCCGAGCTTAATGAGGGCTTTTAACTTTTCATTCACCAGCCGCGTAACTCCGACTTTTAATAACACACCTCCTGCACGACAAAAATTTGCTCCTGGCAATCATGGTTTCGACCACAAAACCGCAGCGGGGCGGCGCTCCGAGTTAACTCTTTCAGCGCTGCGGGCTTAAGGGGGAGGGGGAGGCGTTGTGAGTCCTCTAGCCTAGGGCCACCCTCAGTGGCCAATCTCCAGTCTGTTACCAATGGCAGAGGGTACGGGCTGTGCGGATGCAGAGGCCAGGGCGCTGAGGCATGGTGCCCACGGAATGGACCTACTGTGTATGAAAGGTAGTGAAACCTTCCATCCTTCAACAGGTGGCTTAGACAGCCTTGTACACAGTAGGACGCTTCGGAGAGTCTTAAGAGGCCAGTGGTCACCAAGAATCTAGCTCTCAAGAGAGCCACAGTCTCCAGTCTAGGTCAGGGCCTGTGCCAGCCAGCCAGCCCACTTAGCCAGGCCCATGGTGGGCAGTGTGGAGGTTCAGGTTGTTTTTCCTGGGAAGTCAGAAGCTAGAGCTCCAGGAACCCTTGCAGCCAGTCCCCGCCACTGGGTACTGCTAGGCTGTGGGCTGGAAGCACACAGGGTGGCTGACAGAGGTGCCAGGCGCTGGATCTGACCACATGAAAGGCCAGGTGCTCACCACCCACCGGCTGCCTGGAGCTGGTTTCTGACTTCCATTGGCCAGCCTTTCCAGGGCCACCTCCCTGTGGAGGCCTAGGACCGGGCTGGGGTGGGGTGGGGAGGTGGTCTGCCACCAGAGCTCAGTGCTTCTCTGTCAGGTAGGTGTGTTCATAGTGGACATTTCTCTCAGGAGAAAGCCGAGTCAGGGAGGGCAGACCCACTCAGTTTGATTTGAAGCAGATGCGGCCCTGACTTTTCACTAATGCCTCAGGGCTGACAAGTTGTTTATTCTCTGAGGGCTGGAGAAGTCTGCTTGGCCTAGCAGGATATTCCAGCCAAGGTCACAGTGAGAGCAAGGCCACAGGAGCAGCAGCAGCAGCAGCAGCTCAGAACACACACACACACACACACACACACACACACGCGTGCGCACACACACACTCACAGGCACCTGTTGGTATCAGGACCTCTCAAACCTATGACTCCACAGGCACCTACAACACACACTCACACACACAGACACACCCATACACACATACATGTGTACACACATTCTCACACATGCCCACAACATGTTCTCTCTCTTTCTCCCTCACTCATACACAGAGGCACTTATACATACACACACACAAACACACACACACACACACACACAGGCACTTACACTCACACACACAGACACACCCATACACACATATGTGTACATATACATACACACATGCCCACAACAGGTTCTCTCTCTCTCTCTCTCTCTCTCTCTCTCTCTCTCTCTCTCACACACACACACNCACACACACACACACACACACACACACACACACTCACAGGCACCTACAAACTCCCCAGTTCTCAGAGCAGCTGAGCCCCCAGGGTAAATCACTGTAATCTCCAACGGTAGCTTCAAAGCTGGCCTGCAATTACTCAGCAGGCACAGGCTTTCCTGAATGAGAAGCCTCTACTGTCAACCCATCCGACTTCCAACCCAAACCATTCAGGACACAAGCAGAAAACCTGCTCAGTAAGCCAGCTTCCCCATACCCGCTGAGGAGAAACCTGAAAAGATTCTCTTTGCAGCCTCGGCAGCTGTAATTGGCATGGGTAAGTGTGCTGGAGACATGTCTCAAGTGTGTGTGTGTGTGTGTGTGTGTGTGTGTGTGTGTAAAGCATAGAAAAATAAAAAGCAAGAAGCTTCAGAAATGCCCAATTATTAATGTCTCCACGAAGTGAGAAAGGCATTATTAGCTTGCTCCCTACCTGGCTTTAAATCAATCACTGTTATAAAACTGAACCCTGTAAGGACTACCACTGTTCACAACCCACAGGCCAGAAGATGCAGGCTTGGATCATTCAGATAATAAGTTTAGGAGTTGGGACTTGAATCCGGGCTCTAGCACTGTGTTCCCATTTTTACTTTAATTGGGGTACAACTGTCAAAACAGTGTCCTGAGAATCTATTAAAAGAGAAATATGATGCTTGTAACCATAGTGGTTGGACAGTGGATGTGGCTGGTCAAGCCAGACACGCCCCAGAGCTAGCCCGTACATAGGTTCCTGTCTGCAGTTAGGACCCATCGATACTTCTGTCCGTAAGTGTTTGAGTTCTTAACCTGCTGAGGAAAAGCTCCAAAGAGAGAGACAGAGAGGGGTAGGAACAACTAAGGGGTCCCTGCTAAAGAGGGGAGAAAGGAGTACCTTTCCTGCTAGCTCCTTGCCCACAACTTAAAGTGACTCACACCCTCGACTTCTGTCTTCTCCGACATCTGGACCTGAAGCAGAGGCTGAGAGTGAGGTCAGCGTCAGCCAGCCAAGGGATTCTGAATCCCAGATGTGGGCAGGAATGCACCTGCCTCTTGCCAGACAACACAGATGACCTCACCAAAATCGAGTCCTCGGCTTCCCCAGCGTTAGAACTGCTCTGGATAAAACTGACCACATTTTATTGAATGCAACTTCAGACCCTTTCTCTTTGGTAAGTATTTTACAGCTTTCAGCACACCTAAGAACTGTACGAAGTTCTCTTGTTCCAAATTTCCAGATCAGGAAAATGAAGCTCAGCTAAGTCCAACGACTTTTTAAGAATGAACCGGAGGAGAGACAGAGCCTGGGTTTGAACCTAAGAAAAGTCACTAAGGGAGCCCAAGCCATTACACTATAGTAGTGGCTTGGGACTGTTCCAACTCGACAATAAAGGACCTTTAGAGAAACTCAACTCTTTGCCTAAGACAGCTCTGAGAACCACCTCCAAGACGTTCCCTTTGGCAAGAGGAGAGAAAGCTTCCCTGGGGCGGGAATGTCTCTGATTTCCGAGGCACCTCCAGAGTATCAAAAAGCGATGCCAAGATTTACGGTTTCAGGCAGCCCGGGTGTTTGCCTTCCTCGAAACTGCTCAGCACAGAGAGAAAGAAAAACTATTTTCCCAGGGAAACAGTCATCTCTAGATAGAGAGCTGAACGTGCCTCAACACGCCAAGGCAGGATCGTCAGCCCATTCATTCACCCTTACAAATTGCCGTGTGAATCCGGGCGCCCGGCCTCCCTTGCTCTTCCCTGTGCAGGGAACCCCAGCCAGCCTCGGTGTGCTCGGGAGGCCGGGAGGCCAGACATCCGTGGCTTTACTCACTCAAGTTCATTCGACATCTTCCTTCTCCGAGATTCCAGCGATCCGTCTCTGGTTGGCTCGCAGGCGCTGCTTGACCGCTCGTCTCTTAATTCTCCCCTGACACAGACATTCCCTCCCTGCCCGGGGAAGCGTTTGCTCTACGTTGCGCTTTGGATGTTGAGATTTTGCTGACAGCGGTCCCCGGCTGCGATGGCGCTGATTGGCTGGAAGCACAGGTGCCGACTGCAGATAGACCACAGCAGGTGCAGATGTTAACTTTTGGCCCACCGGCAGGGGCGGAGCTCCGGGGGCTGACTGGGTGGAGCCGGCCAATTCCTTCTTAGCTGAGGGGGTGAGGGGGTGGAGACGATGGAAAAGGGAGGAGACAAGCGTCGGGAAGGAACAGAAGAACTAGAGGAAAAATACAGGCAGGTACTTGGCTCAAAGGGAAATCTCTGTCCATCTCACCGCTCGGATCCTGGATCCCAGAAACATCTCCCCACAGACACCATATCTCTTTATATCACCTTCTCTACCCGGAAAATTTCACGGAAGAGAGCAGGCAGCTCTCTGAGAGTCCCCTCTCTTTTCTCCAAAACTTTCCCCCTCAGGTAACAAACACCACAGGTTCTAGTTTTGTTAGCTAAGTGATTTCTTCTGATTCTCCCAGTAACCAGCTAGAATGGACTTTCTGTCAACTCTCCCTTCCACCCCAACCAACCCCACGCCCTTTACAGGTGAGCAAGGAAATGTAGGTTGGAGAGGTAGGGTGCCTTGCCTAAGGGTGAGAGCCAGTGTCAGAGAGCTGTTCAGTCATCTAGGAGACTAGCTGCTCCTTACGTTGAAGTCGGTGGCCTCAGTTGACAGGGGGCATTTACTAAGTACCGAGTGTGCAAGGTCTCCTCGCTCTGGGTTCTGGGGCAACAGCGGAGAAAGAAAATGCTGGTGTCTATTCAGGAGGAGTCCCACCACCACCACCACCACCAATGTGCATGAGCGTGTGTGTGTGTGTGTGTGTGTGTGTGTGTGTGAGAGAGAGAGAGAGAGAGAGAGAGAGAGAGAGAGAGAGAGAGAGAGAGGAGAGATGGGGTGGGGAATCAGGGAATTAGGGCAGGGCAGCCTTTCATCTTGTGCGATGCCAATCTAAACGGGATGTGGGCAGACCACATGCCTCTGGCCAGCCCAGAAAGGACAGAAAAGTTGAAGGTGGCTGCCTCAGGAGTCTTAGCTGGCCAGTCATTGTAAGTGCTCTGTGCTGGGCACTCAGGAGATGCCTCTTAGGTGAAGGGGACGGTGGGGGATGGGCTGTGAACAACCCAGGGTGGTCAACCCCAAATGCCCACAAGTACTAGCAGCAACAGAGAGCTTCCATGAGGTTCATAAGAAAAGAGATCTAAGCTATGACTCTTGGAATATTATGTTTGCCCTTTTACAACTACCCCACGCCCACGCCCGCTCTCCCCATTCCCCACTCTCTCAACCCCCCCAACTCCACCCCCAGTCCATTGCCCATTCTTCCTGGGAACCTCACCTTGAGCATTCTCTGTCCCTCTGGAGGAAAGGTGACTTTACCCTGAAAAGCCCTATCTAATAATTCAGGAGAGCCCTCTTAGGATGGGCTACTGGGCTTAAAGACTGACCGGAGTCCTTTCCAGTTGGAAACTGTTTAGAGGTGACCCCCAAGGAGCCCTGAGGCTAGCCAAGGACCATGGTGATCGCTAACACTGCTAGCTCTCTCTCCAGTAATGCTTGTGAGAACAGACATCCAGGCCTCAGGTTTCACATGGCTTTATTCTGTTCCCTGCAAAGCCCTTCCGTATTTTCTCACATCATCAGGTGTCTATCTCCCTTCCCTCTGGAACGTGAGTTCCGTAGGAGCAAGAGGCCTTGTCTGCCTTGGTTACTCTCCAGCACTGGCTTAGGTGTCTGGCTCCCAGTAGGTGCTGTGAATGTTGCGTAGATCAGGTATCGTGCCAAGTCTTCTTCATGCATCATGTCAATACAAAAAGTGAGTCAGGCACTTTGCTATCATCCCATGAGATGAGGGGACCAGGATGCAGATCACTCACTATAGCTGAAGGCAGCGGCAATGTGAGCAGTGACTGGATCTGAGTGATCACTTACAGCTGTCACAGTGCTGAGAAAAACTGCAGGCCCGCGGCAGCCCGAAGGATGGCACACTTCTCTTTGTAGTCTTCTCCCTGTCTAACTCACCTCATGAAAGGCTGGAGAGTTTCTGTCAGCTGTGTTGCAATGGATGTGGTGTGACTCATGCCTGCTGATCTTGGGGCGCTGGGGGGAGCCACTGGGATTTCAGACTGGCATGTCTGTGCTTGCTGGGCTTTATAAATGGGTCCTCTCCCTCTCTGGGTCCTGGCTCTGTGCTCTCAGCCATTGTTAGAGATCATCGTAGGTTCTTTGTGCCTCCTTACACAGGAAGCCTCCAGAAGGTGTACCACGGATTCGAGGAGCAGGTGTGCGGGGTCCCGGGAGTCCTCCCAGCCAACACAGACCTTCGCCACCACAGCTCAAAGAGGCTAAGATTTTGAAGTGATATTGCCCAAGTCTGGCTGCCTGCCTTTCCTAGTCCTGGGGATATGATGCAGCCCAGGGCCAGGGGAGGCTGGCATCACTGTCCTTGCATGGACAGCCAAGATCTTGGTTGCTCTAAGAAATTATAAGCATAGAGCAGCCAATCAGATGAAACACAATTAGATCCACTAACAGTAATACTAAGTAATGACAGCTGCTATTCATGTCAGAATTACCCCTGTTAGGGGATAGTATTGATAGAAGACACAGAGCTGGGTTCAAGTCCCAGCCCAGGCACCTTACCAGCACCATAAGGTTGGGCCAGTGACCAACCTCAGTTTCTTCATCTGTATTTGGGTACAAAACCATTCTCCAACTTCACAAGTCGAATCACTTTGTGCAGCACACGACCACTTACGATTCACTTCCTGCAGAAGAGTGTGGTTACCCCCCTCCTTAGGTACATTATGATGAATAAGCACCAGCCCCCAGGGTCAACTACCACACAGCTACACTCAATGGGACGGACAGCCTTGCTAACTGCCCTCCCTCTTAAAATCTCAGGTCTCCATGACTACCCAGATCTCAGGAATACCTGTTGGCCTATACAGAGATATTGAAGTGTCACATGCCCAACAGAGGTGCTCTGTGGGAACTGTAATGGCAAGATTGGACTCCCCTTCCCCGCCAGCTAGTCTGTGTTGAGCTTGCTAATGCAAGCCAAGAGGTTCCACACAGTCCCGAAGTGCCATCACCTTTGAACGAGGCCAGGCACGCAGCTGGGTGGTAAAGACTTTGTGGGCCCTGGGTTTGATCCTTGGCAACCCCCCAGCCCCCACCCCAGAAAGTGATTAAGCCAAAATTAGTGCTTACAGACTACACCACCACTGTGTTCCTGTCCTTCCTAGGGCAGAGGTGGAGATAAAGAGACAAGACCGAGGGCCAAGGGGATGATTCAGTCAGTAAAATGCTTGCCGTGCAAACATAGCCCGAGTTTATCCCCATAACCCACATTAAAAAAAAAAAAAAAAGCCAGGTGTGGTGGTGCATGCTCGTAAACCCCTGGAGTTAGGGGCTAGAGACAGGCAGGTCCTTGGCAGATCTCTGGGGCTCACTGTCTCCCCAGCCTAGCCTACTCAGTGAGGTCCATACCTTTGAGGACCCCCTCTCAAGCAATCCAAGATGGACAGAGCCTGAAAGATGACATTTGAGAACACACCCAGGCCCAGAGAGACATGCACAAATACAAAGAGACGACTCTAAGCAGTGAACATAGATATCAGACCTGCACATCACTTAGCAATGGCAGTTATTGTCACTTAATCACTCCATGGCTCTTGCTTAGAATCTCCACCTAACAGTGGGGCCCGGTGTTCCTTTTCCAGATGGGCCTGGTTCCTGCAAGACCATGTCTGCCTTCCTGGGAGCTGTGACTTCTGGAGCCAGTTGCCAGAAACCTTGGATAAAACCTTTCACTGACTGTGAAACTCTGTTTCCCCTCATCTAATCAAGGATAGTTAGAACAAGATGCTGCCCATTCCCATCTAAAAGTGAACTCAGGAAAACCTATTAACACCAACACCACCACTGCCAACAGAATCGGGGCACAGCCACGCCCTCTGCAGTCAAGAGAAGTGGCCAAGGTCTGGTCCCAGTAGGGGTTCCTCTCATATCTGGTGCTAGGAGGATAAACAGTGGGCTCTGTAGGGCCAGGCAGTGATCTCATGCTTGATGTCACTCAAGCACGTGACACTCAAGCCCTTTGATCTGATTTCTATGATCAAGATGATCTTACAGAGGCTGAGAGGTGATGTCACATCTAAGACTCTCCACATGGTGTTGGGACGGAACCAAACTGTGGTCTGCCTGCCTCCAGAGCCTTGGAAACAGTCCTTTGAATTTGTCTGGATCTATACTGGATTGACAGGGAAGGGGGTTAGGGTGGGGCAGAATGGAATTTGGCAAATTGGTTGACGTTTTGTGTAAAGGAGTTGTTGGAGCTGTAAGTTTCCAGAGGGGGTGGGAATAGCACCAAGAAAAACCTTACCCAGTGCTTGCCCCAGGTTTCAGTACAACAGATGGTCAATGAATTGAGCAAGCGTTTAAACATCCTGGAGAATCCGGCGATTGCCCCCCTTCCCCCCCCCCTGCAAGAGAAGACCTCTGAAGGTAGAACCTGTGCTCCCTCTTTATTGGCGAATCTCAGGGTCTTCACCCTGGGCCTGTGATTTCACATCTGTCAAGTTTCCCTATAATGTCTCATCCCCAAGTTAGATGAGCCCTTGATGAAAGGTCAATGGCAAAAAACATTGGTACCTAAGGAAGGCATTGTGGGTGGGCGGGCTCCACTTAGCAAGGGGTCCAAGCAACTACCTTCCAGTTCCAAAGTCAGTGCACAGCGAAGTTCCCAGCATCCAAACCCAGCCGTCCTTACAGCACCCCAATCTATGCATTCAACTCTTTCCCAGGGGTCAGGGTGAGAATTTGTTATTGGCCCCATTTGGTATGTAGGCTGAAATTCAGAAAGAGCCCCTGGCTAAGTGAAGAACCTGGGCTCTTAGATGAAGCATCGCCCCACATACCAGCATAGACCCATGGGGGTCCTGGAGGTCTAGTGTGAGCCCCCTCAGTTGGCTGTGACTTTTCTCTATCATCACTGGACCTAAACAGAGGCCTAGAGGATGAGCCCGACCCCCCATCTTTGTTTGACCTAAGTGTTCCTGGAGGGTCAGGACATGGGAGTGGCCAGCCTCCAGCCCCTTTTACAACAGATCCTGAACAGTACCGCCAGCATCTCTGCCTACATTCTTGCCTTGCGGTTCCTGGACTGTGTAGGGTCCAAAGTCTCCCTGAAGAGTGTCCCCCTTGAAATGAGTGGCCTCAAAAATAAACAGCTGTTTTCCTGATCATCCTTGATAAGGACGTGAAGGAAGCAGACAGCGGGTTGCTTGGCGCGGGTAAGAGGTCCCACGCGGACCTTGTCAGCCTGTCCTTTGACTAAGCAATTCTATTCATGGGCGTTTGGTGTGAGGCAATCACTTCTGGGTGCAGAGGGCTCTAAGGGACGCCTATCAGAGCTCCAGTTCTGATCCTGGCAAATCCGTCTGTTCCAGTGGCTCGGGGAAGGAGAAAAAGGTAACAGTGCGCGCTCCGACGCCTGGCTGCAATCCAGAAGGGTGCTGTGTACCTTGGATGCCGGTCGGTCGCTGGGCCTACATTACAGTTGTCAGAGCCTGTAAGTCCTCATTCAACCCTCACAGCTGTGAATGAAGTGAAGCCCCAGAGGGGGCACACCTCACCCCGTGAGACCTGAGCGGAGCTGTCTTGGTCTGACTCCTCGATCTTTCCTTTCTTACACGATGCTTCTTAAGTCCGCCTGTTCCCATCCACAAAACCCACTCAGAAGGAGAAGGGAGGCATCGAGGAACCCGGAGGTAAAAGGAGCAGGTGCAGTTTATAGTTGATTATTTTTATTCATCTGTCAACATGACTTCTTTTGTTAGGAAGGAAAAGGAAATTTTACAGTTATTAAAGGGGAGCCAATCAGACAGGCTTGTGCCGAGCTGAGCAGGGAGCAGGAGAAGTGCTGAGGTATTCGGTGGGGGTCTTTGCCATGTGATCAGGAACTGGCTAGAAAAGGTGGAGGCCAGAGGGAGGGGCCTACAGGGGCCGTGATCCCGGAAGGAGAAGGCTGGTTTGAAAAGACATTTCAGCCCCATGGGTCCCAGGGAAGTGGCGTGGGGGGAGAGCCCTGAATCTCACTCTTCCCAGGGACTTGTGTCAGCCCTCACTGGGTCTACCACTAGTCTGTGCCCGTGAAAGAAGGGTTAAAACAAGATGCTGCCCACTCCCAACTAAAAGTGAACTCAGGAAAACCTGTTAATTCCAGCACCATCCCTGCAAACAGTGTTGGGGCACAGCCACGCCCTCAGCAGTGAAAGGAAGTGGCCAAGGTCTGGTCCCAGTAGGGGTTCCGGGATCCCAGCAGGGATTCTGGAGTCCCAGGCAGTCTCCTCTGCCACATGCTGGGGGGTGGGAGTGGGGAGGCAGTTGGGGAATAAAGTCCCTCCAGGAAACCTTTTTTTCTTTTATGAACTTCTACAAAATCAATTTTGTTATCAAATTTCACAGAATTCTATACATGTTGGGAACCCATAGAGTTCTCAGTCCTGACCCTAGTGGGTCCAGAAGTCTCTATTATAGACCACTGGCCCCAACACACACACACAGAGAGAGAGAGAGAGAGAGAGACAGAGACAGAGACAGAGACAGAGACAGAGACAGAGAGACAGAGAGAGACAGAAAGACACAGAGCGACAGAGAGAGAGAGTTGAGATCTTGGGTTCTGAGTTCAAATCCTAGATCTACCACATATTACTGTGTGACCTTGGGCAAACCTTGTGGCCACTCCAAACCTTAGTTTTAGCCTGTAGAGTAGGCATGACTCCGATCCCGTAAGGCTTTGGTTGATGAGGCAACACATGCAAAGCCCTTAGCTTCATCCTGGTGAGTGTTGACTGTTATTGTCCTTATCACCAGGGGTGGGTACCACCTTACCACCCCGCACACAGGGAGTGTTTGTCTCTTTTGCATCTGTCACGGGAGGTGCTCAACCCAGGACAGATATGCCTGATGATGGAGCTTAGTCACCACATTCCCCTGCCTCTGAGGGTGTGAGCATGGCTGTTGTCCTGTACCCAAGGCTCCTGAGAAGTCAGGATGGAGCCTTAGCAGCAAGCAGACATATCGGTGTGGTGATGTGTCTTCAGCCCCAGCCCCCTCCCACTGTGCAATGGATGCCACCATTTGTAGTTTCCCAGGTCACCTGCACTCTTACCCGCTAAAGGACTCTGAATGCATGCACCTCTGGGAAGACAAGAGTCTTGATAGGCAGATGACAGTGACCTGACTCTCTAGCCTGTGGCTTTGGCGGTTCCTCTGAATGGACTGGTGAGCCATGATAGGGTCACAGTATTTCATCTGGCTATCCTTCATCTAGTAAGAGCACAGACTCAATCCAAACTGGATGAGATCAGTTTCAGTCTCTCCCCCTCCCCCCTCTTCTCTTCTCTTCTCTTCTCTTCTCTTCTCTTCTCTTCTCTTCTCTTCTCTTCTCTTCTCTTCTCTTCTCTCTCTCTCTCTCTCTCTCTCTCT
>NC_034595.1:86545355-86562823 GCF_900095145.1 Mus pahari
CTCTCTCTCTCTCTCTCTCTCTCTCTCTCTCTCTCTCTCTCTCTTTTAGACAGGGTTTCTCTGTGTAGTCTTGGCTGTCTGCCTGCCTCTGCTTCCTGACTGCTGAGATTAAAAGGGGTACCACCACCACCACTTGGCTAGTTTCACCCTCTCCTTCTTTTCCTTTTTGGGGGTTCCCTGAAGCAGGTTAGGTTGGAGGTATTGCAAATTAAGGCTCTAAGCTAAAATCTTCTGATGCCGTCCACCAGTAGCAATGCAGAGGAGTTCTGGACTCAAACACCCTGAGATTTGAAACCGGGCTTGGCATTTGTCAGCTATGACCCTGAGCGCAGCAACATTGTCAAAAGTCACCTTCTCTAACTAGCAGTCTATCAGAAAAATCTTCTCTGACAGGGGAAGTGTTTGCAAGACCCCAAGACGCTTTTTGAAGTCTCAGTTGAGGCCCCAGGGGAGGAAGAGGCCGGCAAGCAAAGGTCGTGACACAGAAGGCACCGAGGGGGGCAGTCTAAGGAACTAACCAGCTCTGAGCATTAGTTTATGACAAGGAGGGGTGCCCCCCCGTCCGTCCCCGTTCCCCCCCCACCCCGCAAGCCTGGGGGATGGTGCACTGGGTCACCATAAAAGAGACCTCACCTGGGGGAAAAAGACATCATCTTTTGGGAGTCCTCATGACCTCTGACACCATTCTTCCCCCACCCCACCCCCACCCCCAGTCAAGTCACACCCAGTAAGAACAAATGAGAGGTGTGGAGAGGAAGCCAGCTCTGAAGAGTGGGAGTCCCCCCATCCCCCCGCTGAGTTCTCCTGATACAGGCTTGAACCCTGAGGGGATAACATGGGTGGGATTTACAGAAAATAAAATACGGGCCATTTTAACTTGTTCTACCAGTTTTTACCCCTCTTCTGTTAAAAAAAAAAAAGTCATTTAGCTGTTTTAATGCTCCGGGTTTCTTTCCATTTAAAGAGACAATGGCTTTAGGAGAAATGCTCTCACTATGGGACCCAGATCCCTTTAGGTATGCCCCCTCCCCACGCCCAAAGCTGTAGCAATGTCCTCATTCCCCTGTCAGCAGGGACAGCTGGGGCCCAGGGCAGAAAGAGACTGGCTTCCGGTGAGGGTAGCGCTGGGATTTGGGCGAGTCTCTGGACCCAGGCTTCCGGGTATACAAATCTGACCAGAGTCCCTTCAGGAAGAGTGACCCAGCTGAGGGGCACAGACCTTCCCACCGGAGTTTGTTTCCCCGAAGAACCTTGGGGTTCTCCTACCTCAAGTTTCTGACAGTGGTAAGGTGCCTGAGCCAGGCCCAGAGAGTGGGGCACGCTTGCTCCTCGGGTGCTGTCCCATCCAGCGGCTGTGACCACTCGCTTTCCTCTCCATTTGCTTCAGTGTCTCTCAAGCACACTTTCTGCGACAAGCTGAGGAATGGTCTGTCCCCGAAACTCCAGGACCTGCTCTTCAGCTCCAACCCAAACCTCTTGTGAAGTTTGGCTTCATTCTCTTGGGTTCTCTGAGCTCCTGCCAGGGAACCCCACATAGCATCCCGAGGAACACGAGGAGCCCCAAGATGCTGCAGGCAGAAAGGGTTCCGAAGCCAGAACCCTCCTGGAAATTGACAAGACAGTCCGGCCTTTGGGGGGGGGCAGGTCCTGCAATAGCAAACCTGTTTTCTTTATTTCTTTAAGCCAGAGCTTTGCCTTTCTCCCCCCACCCCACCCCCATGGCCTGTAATAACGGAGAGATCCCATGATCCGCTTCAGGACATTTGGGAAATGCTGTCCTCAACTCTCTGCCAAGGCATGGCGTCGACCCTGTGTTTATCAATGGAAGTCCTAGGCATTTCTCGGAGTTGAACAGCCAGGCTCAGGAAGTAAGATCAAGTCTGATCAGTCGATCCTAGGGGAACAGATCATAGAGGAAGACTTCCTTTAAGATATGGTAAGAATGTTACCAGAAAACAAGAGTTTTCCAGAATTTTGAGATGAGGATAGTATCTGGTGTGACCAGCGGGCAAGATTTGACAAAGTCTCCACCTCCACCCTCAAATGTGCACAGATGCCCTCCCCGCCAACACTTTAGTCAGAGACCAAAGCTGGGCATGAAATATAACAGACAGTAACTGGAGTCCCAGACACAGTGAGCGAATGAGTGAGAAGCCATTGGGACAAACATCACTTGGATGGATGGATGAACTCACTGGACATGGAATAACTGGCCTCTGAGCTTTTCCTGAACTCTGTGCTATGCTGTCGTCTGTGACCAAACGCAGACCTCATCAGTCTGCCTTTCTGGGCAGCTCCAGGAGGCTCCTCACTGTCTAAGAGGATGAAGTCCACCCCTGGGCTGGTGCTGATGCTCTGCCAAGGAAGCCACAGCACCTCCCCCTCTTGTCCTCACTCTGAGAGTCCTTTATTTTCTCCTGTACTTCAGAATTCCCTCAGATCACTTCAGGGGAGCCACAAACTCATGTTTGTGGTTGCCCAGGGTAGTTCTGCACTCCTCTTGCTGGTCACAGTACACCTTCCCTCTCTACTGCCAAGGCTGCTTAGTCAATCCTGGTGAGCCTTCAGGCTCAGCCCAGTCACGCTGTGAAAGGAAAGAGGCCTGGCATGAAAAGAGGGAATTCAGCATGATTCCAGGCAGGTGAGAGCTATGGTAGAACACTCCCCAAATCTCAGCAGTCAGCAAGTGGAGGATGGCAAGTTCAAAGCCAGCCTGGGCAGCAACTCTCTGACGTCAGCAGTACATCCATTGGACCTGGGGTGACACAGAGATTAGCGCAAGGATGGCACGTAAGTCAGGAAAGCTGGAACTCTTGACTGGGCAGTGGTATCGAATGCCTTCAACTCCAGCACACAGAGACTATGACCCAGTTACAGGGTTTGATTTAATGGATGAAGCGACCCAGCAGAGGTTCGCTATTACTATGGTAATATGCTTCTGTGCTCTGGCCGGCATTTGTAACCTATGGTTTCCTCACTAGGCAGTGGGAAGGCCTGTACCTCAGTTTACCTGTTCTCCGCGTGGACACCATCACATCCGGAATTTGGTTATTGTTAAGCAATGCTTTGATCACGTCTGCCGGCCCTTTACCATCCCTTATCCTCCATGCCCCTTCCCCACTCTTCCTCCTCCTCTTCCCTAAGGATGGCTACTTTCCATCCGTGAGTGATATCCAAGTGTCCTGCAGAAGGAGGAGACCCAGTTCCTTTCCCTCTGTCCCTGTGTCATCGCTGCCACCGGGCTTTGTCATTACTGCTCATCTCTAAGCAATTATTCTCAGCAAAGGAATTTCCTTTGGAGAAACTGTAAGCTCCCTGGAGCCAGGGCAGCTGGCGGAGGTTCCCTGGGTCCCTAAGGATTTCTTTTGTCTCAGACACTCTGCCCACAGCAGACGCCCTGAACCCTCCCTGGATCTGTTGTCCCTGGAGAAAACTCAGGGAGTCTTCGAGGAGAAAGCTAAGGCTTGGCAGAAGAGCCACCTTGCCAGGGGAAAGCACAGGGGTAGCGGAGGCCCAGATGGCGTTGGGTGGCTTGTCTACCCACATAAAACTCAAGAAAGCTCCAAGCAGATGCCTGGATTTTACACAGTCACCATTGTGGCTGTTGTATAGGATGTTACTTCAGGCTTTGAACATGGTTTTCCCCAGTCCATCAGATGTTGTGACAGCCATCGAGTCTGTGGCTCTGTCCCTCTCTCAGCATCTCTGGATGACATATGAAACCCCCTGCTGGTCCAGGAGACAGGTTTGCGTGGTGGACAAGGGGCTGGACTATCTGGGTTTGCTGTCACCAGAGCATTGACAGTGAACTGCTAGCCACATCGCCTGGGCAAAGGGTGTAAGAGTCCGGGAAGCCTTCAGGGAGCCCTTGGTGAGAGTCATCTTTTCCACCTCTTGGGAGGAAGGGAGCAAGCAAGGATGTTAAACAACCAGGAAAGGGGAGGCCTGAAGTTGGTCCCACCACTTCCTGACTCAGCATTATTCTCCAAACCCTGCAATGTTAAAGCCGGGGACTAGGTTCTCTGGTCTGGTTCCCTCTCCTGACCCTGAGACACAGAATAGAAGGTTGGTGACCACCAAGTCTGGACCTCTGAGCGGCTCAGGGACTAGCGCCGGGGTGGGGAGGCAGCAAAACCTCTCACGTAGCTGCCCTTGGGAGGGGAACCCGGGAGCCTCTGGGTGCTCCATCCAAAAGAGCCAGCCATGCAGCTCAGCCTAGGCCTGGTGCCAACTGAAGGCATTGTCATCAGCTGCTCCAATTATTCCTTTTGTCTGATAATTCCAGCCGTGGGTCCCCTCCCAGGGGGAAGTCATCTACCCACTCCTGCCTGAACTTGTCCTCTCTGTGGCTCCCCTGGGTGCCAGCGTGACTCTCAGAAGGACTGCTCCTCCCAGACCCTGCCCCTTACCTCACTTCAGGGTCACTTTTGGGTGGGGTGAGCCAAACTGGGGCTCTAGGAGAAGGGGTCCCCGATTCCTCAGCATTGGGCTCTCTCTTCTTTAAAAAGACATAATTTTACTTAGCCTAGTTAATAAAAAGAAATTCCAAAGTGTGTGACTATATTGTGTACTTTATCATCTCTTTTCTATACATCCAGAATCTGCAATGTACATTACAACACACCTCATTGGAATACTGTATTTTCAAGAGACAGAAACCAAAACATAGAAACAGCCATCTGAACAAAAGGTGACAGCCACAGTGAGGAGCAAAGTTCAACAGAACCTTGGAAACACACTAATGAGGGCTGGAGGTGTGGCTTAGTTGGTAGTCTGCTTGCCTGGCATTCACCAAGCCCTGGGTTCAGTTCCCCAGCCCTGCGTACAAACCCGGAGTAATGGCGCATGATTATAATAAGCCCAGCACACAAGAGGTGGACCAAAGAAGAGCAGAAGTTCAAAGTCATCCCCAGCTACATAGAGAGTTGGAGGACAGCCTGGGCTACATAAGCCCCTGTCTCAAAAGAAGGAAAGAGGAGCCAGGCATGGAGGCGCACGCCTTTAATCCCAGCACTTGGAAGGCAGAGACAGGCGAATTCCTGAGTTCGAGGCCAGCCTGGTCTATAGAGTGAGTTCCAGGTCAGCCAGGACTGGAGAGAGAGAGAGAGAGAGAGAGAAGCCTGGCTTACATCAGCTCCTGTCTCAAAAGAAGGAAAGGAAGGAAGAAAGCAAAATGAAAAGAAGCAAACACAAGACCATTGATTGAATGAAACATTTTTGCTAGTTTGTTTTGTTGAAACAGGGTTTCTCTGTGTAGCCCTGGCTGTCCTGAAACTTGCTCTGTAGACCAGGCTGGCCTGGAATTCAGAGATTTGCCTGCCCCTGCCTCCCAAGTGCTGGGATTAAAGGCATGCAACACCACTACCTGGCTAGGACATGATGATGACGATGATGATGATGAGGAGGAGGAGGACAAGGACGACGACGACAACGACGACTAAGATGAATATGGAGACTAGAGAAATCTGTAGAGACTGGGGACAAACCTGGTGGCTCTAGGAGCTTGGGGCAGGAGGGCATGTGTAATGACTCTTGGTAGTGTGAGGTTTCCTTTGGGCTTCGAATTAGACAGTTAATGGTGACTTCGGAACCTTGTGGCTGTTCCAGGACCACTGGTCTCTGCCTTAAAACAGAATTTTATGACGTGAATTATGTCTCAAGGACAAAAAAATTGCAGGGTTAGTACTCCCAAAGCAATAAAGTTGCGATATGCCTATTTGACTTCCAAATTTAAATGTAAATTCTTCAAGAAAAAAGTGAGATTCAGGTCCTCAAATACAATAAGCACAACGCCAAGTGAGAGCCACCCGTGGCTGGAGGCTCCTGTACAGCATAGCAGAGCTCCGAGGTTCTGAGTGGCCATCCCCAGGCAAATCCCCAGGGGGCAGGAGACAGGCTGGCACTAGGACCAAGGCAGGGAGTGAAGTCGCTTCTCAAAGACCCTCTTCATCCCGCTGTGGCATAGTCAGGCCAACCTTGTCATTTCTTTCCGACTTGCAAAAGAAATTCATGCAATGGATGGGAACCTTTGCGATAAGTGCTTCCTTAATACACAGAATAAAGCTTCCTCTTTGTGGTAGGTTCTGATCCATAACCAAGCTACGGAGAAATTATAGACCATCACCCAAGAACCCAGATGCTGTCCCACGATCGTTTCAAGACCTGTTTGCCCATAACCTGCTCATTCATCCTTTTCTCCATTTTCAGCTTTGGGTAACTTGCTCCCCTTTGCCCAAGGTCACACATTTTAGCGACAACGCTGGCATGTAGACCCTGATCCACTAAAAGGACATTTTCTCTTGCTGGAAGAGCCCCGACACAGGCCCGGGGCTGACACAAAGACTCCTGGAATGCTGTGAGTGGCCTCCAGGGAGCACCCAGCCCATCCCTGTTTTGCAGGTAACTTTTTATCTTCTCTGGTGTTGGGTACTGGGTGTTGGGCACCAGCTCAATGGTGTGACAGTCCAGGATGCTATGACAGTCCAGGATGCGCGTCCCAACTTCCCTGCTTGTCCTTTCAGAGAGCCTTAGTGCAATAGCTTTTGCCAGAGGGGATCTGGCAAATGTCCCCAAAGGCCCTTTTGTTGGCAGGATCTGAGGGCAGGTCCCCAGTGTTACCCAACCGTCTTCCTCATACTGTCTTCCTTGAGGTGGAAGTGCCCTGCCTGGTCAATTCCATCTGCAGTGTGAGCCTCTCAATCCAAATCCACATAAAAAGGAGCCTGGGTCATGTGGGCGGAAGGGAAGCTCAGGAGACCATCAAAGGCTCAATCCAGAATCTTGTTGGCTCCTGGCTCCTGCTGAGGGACAGATGTGGACCCAGAAGGCCAGAAGAGAACACGATGACAGTGTCTTGCACATCTGTAGTGATGGACAGGCACAGTATCAAACGGTATATTGTCAACAACCCCCCTTTGAGAGCCGCACAGTGCTGCTAATACTAGGGCCTCCCAGGATTGAGAGGAGGCAAGGGGAGGGCAAATATTTTGTGGCTGTGGAAAGACAGCCACTCCTTCCCTGCGTACTTCTGTGACAGCTCTCGTGATGGCAAGGAGCCGGACCTAAAAAAACAGCCACAGAGTCCCATTCAGGAACTTCTCTCTTCTCAGCTTCCCTCCCTGGGCTTGAGGGGACATGGCCCAGACAGACTTTGGGGTCTTAATCTATCAGACTGTGGGAATGAAACTGGCATTGGATTTACCAGGGATATTCTAGGTTTCACCATTACTAATTGATTTGTTTTTACTTCAAACATTTGTCCAAATGACAGAAGGCAATATAGAAACCAAAGTTTAAAAGACCATACCCCTTCACCAGTCAGGGTTTCTGCTTTATAATCTCCCAAACTACTTAGTTTCTTATCCATAGATTTCCCCCTTCCCGGATATGCTTTTGCATACACACACACATACACACACACACACACACACACACACACACACACACACACACGCACACGCACACGCACACGCACATGCACACAGAGTCAGTCTTTATTCCTGTTAGTTTTCATGACCATAGCAGTATTTCTCTCAAGGCGGCCGCCCAGGGAGACTGATTCCTCCACCTTCCCTCATTAAATTCTGCTGCTAAGTCAGGGCTTGCGATGAAAGAAGAGAGGCCGAGCTGACTCAGCGCAGGTCCCCAAGCAGGGCCCGCCACCAGTTTTATTGAGCGTTCCCTGGTGTCACTCCTGTCACTGAGAGAAAAGAAGGGAGTCTTCGTGGACTACAACCATGGGCCATCCTTCTCCCTCCTCAGCCTGAGGCTGTGGAAGACATGGCTTCTGTGAAAGCAACTCCCACATTCCTCCTGGGGACAGGAAGCCCACAGGACGGGAGAACATGGAAGCCTTCTGAGGGCTGGAGGAAGACTTGCCAGCTGTGAGTGCGTACCCCTCCAAAAACAAACAACCAAACAAACCCTACATCACAGTCTCCCGGTTTCTGAATGTTAAACTCCTCTCTGGAGGTAAGGATTGTCCACTCAGGTCCTGGGCAGTGGAGGCCATGTTGATTTCAGCAATGGTGCATGAGCATCTCTCAGTCCTTAAACCCAGCTGTGTGTTGTCCCCAAACTCTCAAACTCTGCAAGACTATAAATTACCTATAAAAGTCCCTCTTATCCAGGAACCCCGTGTCTCCGGCCTGCTGGTTGATAAGAGGCACAGGGTGCCTGCAGGCTCACTGAGCCCCCCTGGAGGGGAGTGGGGTTCACCACCCAGGCTGATGGAGCCCTGACTGGGCCCGACAATTGCCTTGTTGGCATGGATGAGTAAGGTGAGGGAGGGGACCGCCACACAGTCACGCACAAAGCAGAGTCATACTTGCTCTGGGCCACAGAGGGAAGTGGGTCATAGGGTAATGTGGACTTCAACACTTTGCCTAGGGAAGCTTTCCCCATAACAACACTCCATTCACTTCCCTTCCTGGGAGAAGGGAAGAGAAGCCGAGGAAGGACTAGGAGAACTTTTTGTTATTAAGCTTTTTGTGAGAGTGCAAGAAGTGTGTGTGTGTGTGTCTGTGTATGTGCGTGTTTGAGCACATGCACCTGTATGTGCTTGTGTGTGTGTGCTCGAGCACATGTGTGTATATGCGTGTATATATGTGTGTGGGTACACGTGCATGCACACCTGTGTGTGTGCACACATGTGTATCTGTCTGTGTGTGATCATGTGTGTGCATGTGTGTGTTTGTGCCTGTGCACCTGTGTGTATGTATGAGTATGATCATGTACACCTGTGTTTCTGTGTATGTGTGTGTGTGTGTGTGTGAGTGTGACGTAGATGGATGTATTTAATTACAGAGATAGGAAGGGCCACAGGGGGCTGCTGCCTAGTTCCTCTCACAACAAACTGGAGCGGTTCTGGCCTGCTCGTGTCTTGCTGTCCATCCTGTGACTTACTCTAGCTTTTCCACTGTGGAGGCTTAACATAAGCAAAATGGAGATTTCAGTTTCATGATTCGGACATGGATGAAATCAGAAAATGTGCTTTCAGATGTCAACGCTCCGCATACCCACTGCCTTCTTAAATCCCGACAAGCTTCCTAAAGCCCTGATGCTGTACCTATGCAGACAGTGACCTCTGGCCCCTTAATCAATAAAGGCTCACCCCACCAATAGAAAAGGATGTCATCTGACCTCCGCTGACCTTTCCGCCCCAGGCACCTTTCGACACTTACACCTAGGTATCTAGCACTCAATAGGACCAGGAAGAAACAAGCTCAGAGAGGGGACACACCTGACCCAGGGTAACCCAGTGCAGACAAGACTCAACTCAGGTCGGTTGGATCTCTGAGCTCAGAGTCCTGTGTCATTGGAACCTGACTTTTTTACTTTGGGGATACAAACTGCGCCAGAGGTTCAGGTCTCTGTTCACAGAGCCGAAAGGACCTTGGGTCTGTCTGGTGCTGAAGCCACCGTGAGGCCTTTTACTCTGGCAAGCCTTGCCTTGTTGATCTGGAAACTGGGGGAAATCAAGAGGATTAGATGAGATACATTGCACAATGTGCTATTAGCATGCGCCAAGCCATCAGTCAATGTGGGTTGACATGGGCTTCAGGGCACACCTAGGTAGGAGGGGCAGGGGAGGGGCCCAGCAGGAACTTCCTTGATGAAAGCTGTAATTAGGGACCCTTCTTCCACACTGGAGGCCCTGGGGCATTGGGGCACCTCGCTGTTGGGGGGGGGGTCAGGTCCTATCTTAGCATGGATGGGCAATCACAGGGTTTGTAGGTGAACCAGATGGAGACAAGATGGAAGGTTACATTTTCTCTGAGCTGGATAGCGGGTCACATCTAGAACTGTACCTCAGAACCCCCACCCACAGAAAAAGGTAACTACAGTCCCTTTCCTGGGAGACGGCAGAGTGAGACTTATCCCTAAGTTCTCTGCCCAGGTATTTATTGGTTCCTTCCCAAGAGCACATATGTAATGTATTGAATTTGAGCCAAATTCATATTAAATAACAGCTCCTCTCAGCGATGTGCTTGCCTGCCAGGATCTGGCTGTGATCTAATGGACCCATCCCAGTGGCCCAACAGGACAGAAAGAATCTGTCACTCATGTATGCACAGTGGCTACTGTGTGCATAAACCTGCTCTGGTACTACAGGTATATTATTAGCCCTACGATGTTCTTTTATTAACCCTTTTCTCATAGACGGAAAAACTGGGGCTCAAAGAGGGGAGATAGGCTGTTCAAGCGTGGACATACTTGATCTGTGGACTTCTTTATCCCATGAGCCATTGTTATTAACCATTTGACAGTGCAAATTTGACCAACAAGTTTGTGTCCTGGTCCCTACCGCCTAGCACAGTCCCTGCAGACAGATAACAGCATGCTCCCGTCCCTGCATCTTCCACACTGGGACTCAAGGCCGGCTCATTCTGTATCTATCTAGAACATTCCTTGGTGGCTCCAAGCATCCATGCCTTTAAAAAACAGCTCGGTGTTCCTGCTCCAGGTTTCTTTGCCAGAGAGCCATATGACAGTGGGCCTCAGTGTCTCTCCTCTGGTGATCCCTGATGGCAAGGATCTGTCAGATCACTTGATCCCCAGGACCAATGGTGCTGATTTTCACTGCATTTGTAGAGGTGGGCATCTTCCTTCAAAAGGGTGCTGATTCTCAGGGTCTGGGCTGGAAATGTCTTGGGTTGTGATGGAGAGGAGCCTAGAGATAGTCACGGAGGACAGCATCGTCACAGGCACGGGCAGGAGAGTGGCATGAGCAGGGCGTCCTCTGGGATGGACTTGAGTAGGAAGAAGGAATTGCCCAGAGGCCTGAGAACAGGAACACACTCAGGGGACAGGGAGTTGCTGGGCTGGGCATGTCATAGCTTTGGGAAGGAAATGTGAGGGGGATGGGCTTTGAGGATTGCTGGAACCAGGCAGTAGAACAAGGAGGCTAGCTCAGAGCCTGGGCCCAGGATGAGCAGCTCTGAGGTACCGCCCTGCTGTCACCTTTGGGGGCAGTACCAAAGAGACAGGCCAGAGAGCGACACTACCTAGGAGGGCAGCCTCTGGAGACAGCTATGTGGACACAAGCTTTGCTGCCCCTAGCAATGAATTGTGTGATGTTGGACATGTGACTTTGCTTTTTAGAGCCTCCGTTTGTACCTCAATAAAATGGGGACAATGACACTTGCCTCCAAGATGGTCGTGAGAGCCGCCAGCCAGGCAGGGGGAACACTCCGTGGTAGCTTGCACTGTGTATCAGTTGCTTGCTTTTCAGTTGTGGATAGGAAAGAAGTTCTTTCCATTCATCTGCTGATCTTGGTCTCTTCTCTTCAGCTTAGCCATTCCCAGGGTGCCGATCTGAGCCAGGCTCTGTGCTGAGCTGATGGGGAGCTACAGCTCAGGTGAGCAGCTATCTGGCCTTCACTCTTGTCTGTTAGTCACACCCCAGCAAGATCCTGTGGAAGAGTCTCCTGTGAGTCCCAGGGGGAGAGTGGAGACCCAGGGCCATATCAGAAATGACAGCGACCAGAGGACAGGGCTGCCTTTCAAAAATAAAGCAATCAGTTGGCTCAAGGTCTAATTTTATTGACTAGTTTTTGATATTAGGATAGTTGCCTGAAAAGCCACAGAAGGACTAGGTGGTCACCATGAGAGCATGAACATGAGTTATCCCTTCCCTAAACTTGGACCAAACACTCTGACATCATGTAGAACACGGGGAGATCACCAGCACGTTACAGCAGCTGGGTCTTTTGTTGCTGTGTTTTTTGTTTGTTTGAGCACCTCTATGGCAAGCACTGTAGCTGAACTTTTGGCCACTTTGTGGGTTCCTTTTTCTTCCTTCCTTCTCCACCCCTTGAATCCCCTAACACTAGGATAGAGGGGAAAGGGGTGACAATATCATTAGACCACTTCTTGCTGATTAGGGGCATTGAGTTCCTTGGGACAAGTTTAAATCTTTGCCATCAGGATATCTAATTTTGCCTTTTTGTCTCTTTGCACTTGACTGCTTGACAGACTGCAACAACTGCAACCAACAGCAGCCAACTACCACCCAACCAGCCCCTTCTATGGGAGCTCCCGCACTTATACATCCTCCAAAAAGTCCCCAGAATTCCAAGTGTCACACGATTTCAGAAACTGTCTGCCGCTGGCAAAGCCCACGCCTCTGCTAGAGCACGAGGCAAATCATAGTCACCTGCTGTGAAGCAGCCCCAGATCCCACACCTGGGATTAAAACAACATATTCCCCATAATATTTCTGTGTTCTTTAAAGAAACCTAACTTCTCACTACGATGCACCAGACCAGCTATTTGACAAATACCCAACATCCACACCGGGGGAGGAGTCCACATGGAGATGCTGACATCCGCAAGGCCACCAGCCAGCTAGTGGCAGCCAGGGACACCAAGGGGCTTATGGCGGCAGCTCTACAGCCTTCCAAGGAGCAGAAGGTTGAAGTCCACACGGGTGCTGCTCTCTTTGCATTCACAGTCTCCACACCCGCTCCACAGACCGCCTCGCTGCCTCCTGAGGCTTCTCTTCAGACCGCTTTACAGAAATGTTGACAAGACTTGTCTTTGTGAACAAAACAATGATTTTGGTGTCTTGATCAGCCTATCTGCCAAGCCAACCTGTTTGCAGCCCTCCAATCAGCCTTCATGCACACCGAGGAGCAAAGGCTTTAGTGTCCTGACACAAGCCCTGCTGAGATCAAACAGAGCAATAGTCTTTCTTCAGAAGATCTGCATAATGTCACCCGTCCCACATTTCGGGTTTTTTGTTGTTGTTGTTGCTGTTGTTGGGTAACTTTGAGGTTTAAGGTGACTGTCCAGTGCGACTGGGGCGATAGCTTCCTCAGTAAAGTGGTTTTTGTTTTGCGCTCCATCTCCAGAACCCAAGTCTGCACCAGACCAGTGAGAGACCCCATCCCGAAAAGCACAGTGTGGAGGAGGATGTCCGAGGCCGCCCTCTGGTTCCCACATAAACTTGCACCCTCATGCACACACCCCTGCAATCATGGAAACATCGTATATGCATACATAAACGGCTCTCAAGTATGTGTTCTTCAGCATAGGGAAGCTGTGGTCCAAAAACACACATGTCAGGCAAACTTCATTTACACATGAGTACACGATTTCTATTAAGCGAGATGTATTTAAAGCCAGAGAGATGGCTCAGCAGTTAAGAGCACTGGTTGGCCTCCCAGACGACTGGGGTTCAATTCCCAGCACCTGTATATGACTACTCACGCCGGTCTGTAACTCTGGTTCCAGGGCCACTGACACCATCATACAGTCATGCATGCAGTCAAAACACCGATGCACATAAAATAAAAATAAACTAGGAGGACAGATGTATTTAAACAGAAGCAAATACAAGTGACAGATTGGAGAAGGTGTTGTTTTACCCTCAAAGAGGCTGGGCTTTGGTATTTACCAATCCAGTCTTTGGTGCAACCTTGCAGGGTAGCTACTGCCAGCAAGGACTGCCTGCATGGAACCGAATGGAAATTCTTAGCAGCGCTTCCCCGAGGGCCAGCACTGTGGGTCAGTGGGAGAGTGCTTGACTAGCATGCTGGAGTACTGAGCTTGATTCCCCAGCACAGCAAGAAGAAAAAGTTTTAAGGTTGACTTCTCACAGTATATGTACAAAGCACATACATATGTTTTTATTATGGTAAAACGTTTCAAGCAAGAAAATATAATATTTTACATTCATGCTCTACTTCCTCCTTCAGATAAGCACATCCCTCCCACCCCGTTATAATCTGATGGTTTCTCTTTGGACAGTTTTTGCAAAGTGCTCGTGAGCGTTCTCATTTTTTCTGAACAAAGTGAAGTCATTTTGAAATCTTGCTCAGGCTCGCACACATTTGTACTCACAGCAAAGGGCCATCCATGCCCTTTTCTTTAGAGAGGCGTCTTGTGTGCATGTGTGTGTTCATGTACTAGCAGGTGCACAAACGCACCTACACAGAGGCCAGAGGTCGATGTTGGGAGTCAGCCTCAGCAGCCTCCGCCTTATTTCTTGAGACAGCATCCCTCACGGATCCTGGAGCTCACAGACTCAGTTACACTGGTGGCCCTAAGATGACAGACCTCCTACTATGGTGGGTTTAAAGGGTTCTGGGGGCTCAAATTTGGGTCTTCGTGCTTATGTGACAAGCACTTTACCAAATGAGCCATCTCCCCAGTCATGAGGGCTGTTTTTATTATTTATTTATTTATTTTGGTTTTTGGAGACAGGGTTTCTCTGTGCAGTCCTGGCTGTCCTGGAACTTGCTCTGAAGACCAGGCTAGCCTTGAACTCATGAATATCCATCTGCCTCTATCTCCTGAGTGCTGGGATCAAAGGTGTGTGTCAACACCAGGGTTGTTTTTAAATGAATATAAATGGGATCCTACTAGGTATGTTATTTTGCAGTTTTAATCTCTCACTTAATAGCAAGTTGTGTGGTGTTATTGCAGCACTTGGCCCACAGATAGGCCTCAGGTCTTCCAGACATCTGTACGTGTTAGAGCTGTGTGCTTTCTTATTGAACCATGCATTTCATTCCTCCCCCCTTCGATGAACATTTACCTCCTTCCCAGTCTCCATGGTTACAGGCATTTTGTTTCATTTCTCCCTCTCGAGGAGGTTGCATGCATGGCTGGCAAGCTCTCTGAAGCTGAGCTCCCTTCCCAGGCCCTTACAAATATTTCTGCCTCATGACAGCAGGGGAATCGTAACCAAGCACGGTCCAAGGGTTCTTAGACACCTTGGGTCTCCCCTTCTTCCTAGAGGGCTGGTGCCTGGTGCCAAGACTTGATGACGGTCAGTGGAACAGAGCAACTACAGCCCTGCATGAGAGAGCCTGGCTGACAGCCAGGGAGTCCAACAGGGAATCCAACCTGCTGGCTGGCTGTGCAGTGCGTGTGGTCCTGTTCCTCCGGCCTTGTGCAAACACCTGGCTTTGTCACTGGCTGAATAGGACTTTCAGCCCTGATCTCTCTCTCTCTCTCTCTCTCTCTCTCTCTCTCTCTCTCTCTCTCTCTCTCGCTCGCTCGTGAGGCCCTTTGAGAAGCACAAAAGAACTTCTTCAGGGGCTGGGCTGTTCAGCCCAAACAGGTCTGACTTGGAGACGCATGTCCAGGAGGAACACCAAGGCCCCAGGAGACTCTACAGTGGCTCTTGGATAACTGCTTTCCCCCCACACATATGGAGTGTTGAACACAGTTCAGGGTCCTGGAGGGTGTGTGCTCCTAGGCCCATGGCAGGCCCCAGTGCCAGGAGCAGGGCCTTTTGGCTAGTTAAGGCTTTGCCATTAGAAAGGCCTGGGTTTGACATTAGAGGCTCTGTTTGACCTCACAGACAGAGATATTCTGAGCAGCTCCATTCCTTGCTGGACCTCAGTCCTCTCATCCAGACAGAGAAGGTAATAGCAATGACTTCAGGAGTTAAGAAGGTTTACGGGATGGCTGTGGAGACAGCTCAGCTGGTAAAGCAACCGCCACACAAGCAGGATCCAGACTAGGTTAGTCTGGATCTCAAGGAGCTGTGAGTATTTATAACCCCAGTGCTGAGGTGGGGGTGAGCAAATCTCTGGTGCTCATTGGCTGCCCAGGCTCCTAATGGGTGAGTGTAATGAGAGACCCTGTGTCAAAGAAAAAGAAAGAAAGAAAGAAAGAAAGAAAGAAAGAAAGAAAGAAAGAAAGAGAAGAAAAGAAAGAAAAGGAAAGAAGGAAAGAGGAAAAGAAAAGAAAAAGAAAAAAGAAAAAGTTGGAGGGCAGCTAGGAAAGACACTTGACATCAACTTCTGACTGCTACATACAAGTGTGTACACAGACATGTACACACACACACAATGATTATTTGCAGTGACATCAGGCCACTTTCTGGGATGGCGGGATAAGGCCTTTCTTGACTAGGCTGACTAAAATCACAGGACTATGCTACCTAGCCCCATATTGCTCCCCACCCAGACCCCAGGCATGGCGCCACCTTCTGACCTGCTCAGGAATTGCTCTCTTTGGCTTTCTCTGTCTCTAGCCATAAGCTACATGAGCAGAGCTTGGAGCTTTCACTCATGACTGTAACCTGAGTCTTATGTGGGCCTGACACACAGTAGGCCTTCTTTCAGTGCTGAGAGTTTATGGTGTATATTGCACAGACGTCTGGCATGCTCTAAGTTTTGATGAAGAGTGACCATTGAAGGCCACTGCCATTGGCCTTCTCTTTATTCTCAATGTGACTCCCAGGAACCCAGGGACAAAGAGGTCCTAGCATACTGGGCTGGGCCCGTGGGAGGTCCCACCCTCCCCGGATGGCCTAAGTCCAGAGGATGGTGCTCCTCAGCCTGATAGTCCTCAGTTGAAGTGGAAGGTTGGCAGCCGGGCTGTGTCCAGGGAGCAGCCCGCTGCCTCTGGCCAGACATGTAGCAACCTGTGAGTGCTGTGGCCCTAGCAACCTGGGTGAGGCACAGGGCTGGCACGCCCCAGGGGTCTGAGCTGAGAACTGGCTTGTCTGAGCCTGCTCACCCCTAATCTGACCACTAAATCAGGGAACTGACTGAACCCCGACTTGTCCTAAGGGAGCTCAGAAGCACCTTGTCCTGAACAGTGAGGCCTCACTTAGCCCCGACCTTGGTCTGATAATCCTTATCCAGCAAGGAGGGCCTCTTGTGTATGTGAGAGGGTTTGTAACCGCAGGCCGCCATCTCCCAGGTCACAACAAGGACTGTACTGTTTCCCAAGGGTCCATGGGGTGTCAGGCTCGTGTGAGGAGCTCAGGTAGAGGGTGAGACCCAGAGTCTCGGCCATCATTCTGGAGCTTCCCATCTGACCCCAGGCGGAGGACATGAAACACAGAGTTTCCAAAATTACAACTGGCAGAAGGCCCGGAGGGAAAAGTACAAAGGACTGTGGGTGCTTTTAATTGGGCACTGAACTAGGCTGGAGTGTTCGCTGAAGAAATGGCATTGAAGCTACGCAGGAAGGATCGTGGGCGAGAACCAAATTGAGGAGCTGGGGTTACTTATGGTGGGCGGAGGGGAGTGGTGCCTCAGAACGAGGGAATGGTATGTGCAAAGGCCCAGTGGCAGGCAGGCCTGATGTGCAACACGGCTTTATTGAAATCCTGCAACAACACCCCAAGCGGCAACATCTCATCTTGTTGATGAGGAAACCAGGGTTCTAGAAAGGTTAGCCAAGCGCCTGGGATTCCACGGGGCATGCTGGGCCTGTGGGGGTTTCCTGAAGGAAGACTCACTCTGAGTCACTGTGATCCAAAGACCAGGCTCACTTACCCGTAGAAAACACACAGAGAGAGAGAGCCAGAGTTAGTGAGGTTTTCTGGGAGGAAGCTCAGGGGGGAGAGGTAGAGAAGGGAGGAGAGAGGAGAGGAGAAAGGAGGGGAAAGGAGAGAAGGGAGGGGAGAGGAGAGGAGGAGAGGGGGAGGAGAAGAGAAGGAGAGGAGAGAAAAGGAGAGGAGGGGAGAAGAGTGGAGAGGAGAGGAGGGGAAAGGAGAG
>NC_034595.1:86563121-86577012 GCF_900095145.1 Mus pahari
GGGAGAGAGGAGGGAAGGGAGGAGGGGAGAGAGGAGGGGAGAGAGGAGGGAAGGGAGGAGGGGAGAGAGGAGGGGAGAGAGGAGGGGAGGGGGGGGAGAGATGTACCCTGCCTCAGAGTAACTTTGGAGGTAACTCTGAGATTCAGGTCTTTCTTTCCCTGTCTTGGAAGTCAGCCCATCTGATACACCTCTCTTGAAATGAGTCACCGTGGAACCCTGGCCAGATGTGCAGATAGGTAAATAAATAATCAAACATGCGTCCTGGGTCCCTCCTCCTGGGTGAGAGAGCCCTGCAGAGTCTGCAAACACAGGTAGAGAGAGCACCTTGGGACTCAGTGTCCCTCGAGACCGTTGCTTCTCTTAGTGGCGCGGTCTAAAAATCAAGCCACACAGCTAAAGACAACTCCATGGTGACTGAGGTCTGTCTGGTGAGCAGACAGAGGGGGATTCCTGGGGAAGGCTTGAGCGAGGTTCAGGTCGCCTACTTCCCAGTCATTTGCAAGCCCGGCTGTGGCTGTGCCCCAGTGCGCAGCCTCAGTTTGACTTCTCATGCTGTAGATGATATCTGCTCTCTAGGAGGGACTGGGGTGATCCTCCCCCCATACTTCTCAGCAGGAACATGATGACTGTGGCTGGTGTCTCCAGTCAATGAGTGACACCCAGACACCCACCTGTCCCCAGGTAGCCACACCTAGCAGGGTAAGTGTTAGGTAACTTGGCATGAGCCACCCATCCCCATGGGTCATGCATGCAATTCTGCATTTGCCCCGGTGAGTCACTGTCCACAAGGTAAGAACCTTAGGGTCCCAGCCTTGCCTTTTGTCCACCAGGGAGGCTGCACAGCGGTTCTCTGGGTTTACAGGGGAGGGTATGTCCAACTAGCTTCAAGAAGAGACCTTCATTTTGGGGGGGAAAGGGTTGACTGAAACCTCTGAGCCCCAGAAACAGCAAGGCTAGTTACCATGCCCAAGGTCACATGACAACAGGGCGGACCCAGGTCTGGAACAGGGTGTGGGAGAGCTCTAGAGCACCCTCCCACCCTTATGCTAATGCCTGTGTGTTCGTGTCTGTGTGGAAGCCCACATCCTTCAGTGGGGAAGGCCATCCACCCACTTCCTGTTATTTTGAATCCCGGAAGTGCTTCCAATTTCCTCTGTCATAACATGCATCCCTTTTATAGTCAAGGAAAATGGAAATGCTATGTTTTCACATCATTGTTGTAATTCTCAAGTTTATCAGAGGCCCTTCAAATATCCTAAGGGGTCGATGTTCATCCAGGATCCCTTGGATCTGAGTCAGTTTCTGGAGACTCTGCTCTCAGACGCAGAAACTTCATCACCCTTTTTGAGCATGAGCAAGTGTGGGGTGTCTGCTGCAGGCTCATGACACAGCCTTCAATGGCGCAGAGCTTCAAGCCTGGTGTAGCAACACACATGTATGGGTCCTGTACTTGGGAGGCTGAGACAGGAGGATTGCCAATTCAAGACCAGCCGGTACTACCTAGCCAGTCTGAGGACAGCTGGGTTATATAAGAGCTCAAAAATAAAAATGTATGTGGTAACACAGGCCTATAGTCTCAGCACTTGGGAGTTGAAGGTCTGCCTCTGCTACATTGTGAGTTCAAGGCTAGACTGGGCTATATGTGACCCTTTCTTAAACAAACCAAAAACGTCAAATAAAATAAAATAACTTATCAGGCAGAGTGGTGCCCATCATGAATCCCCACACTCAGGAAGCAGAGGCAGGGGGAGCTCTGCGAATTGCTGGCAAGCCTGGCCTAAAAGTCAGTTCTAGACTAGACAGGGCTACCCAGTGAAAGCCTGTCACAGCAAACGAATAAGTTAACTAGTTAACTAGTAAACTGAAAAGGTATAGACTTTAAAAACAAAACATAAAAACATACAGTGACCCAGGAAGATATCAGTGGTGTAGACTTAGATATAAGAAGAATATTAAATTGTATACTGAGTGTGGTGTCAACTATATTTTTAAAAATCTGTAGGAAGTATGTACTGAGTATTAACAATAGTTTTCTGAAAAAAAAATAGTTTTCTGGGTGTAGGCTATGGCAACCATATACTTTTAATTTTCAACAATAATAATATAGGTGTCTGGAGAGATGGCTCAGCAGTTAAGAGCACTTGTTGCTCTTCCAGAGTACCACCGTTTGGCTCCCAGCATCCACATCAGGTGGCTAACAACTGTTTATAACTCCAGCCTTGGGGGAATCCAATGACTCTGGCTTCCAAGGAGAGCTGTGCTCATAGGCTCATACCTACATGCACACACAGACACGTGTACATTTAATAGTAATAAAAATTAAATATTAAAAAAGCAATAGTATATACGTTTCTGATGAAGATTGTCAGAAAGTTATATACGATAAGAGCTACTGATGGTCAATTAAATCATCACAACAAAGCCAGGCATAGATCTGGGGACAGAAAGACTTAGACATCTTGTGTATCTACTGTCAGCCAGCAGGCACAGGCTGAGACTTGGATCTGAAGTCAGATGGCCTCCCAGCAGCAGCTGCCCACAATCACAGCAAATGCATCTTTAGGGTAGAGATGGCTTTTGGGGGAGTGGCTCCTGCTCATTGTGTGCAGTAGTCAGAGGGACAGAGGCAGAGCTGCCACGTTCCAAGAGAGCATGGGCTCTGCTTGCTTTACCAGGAGGACTGGCAAGGAGCTGCATCTATGGGGAGAAAGGCTCCTATCCACAGAGAGGTGGACTAAAACCACAACGAGATGCCAGGACACATTAGTCAGAGGCTTAACAAAGACTGACAACACCAAATGTTGACAAGGCCGTGGAGCAACTAGAACCCGCACTCACGGTAGTGATAAATGATGCATGGTGGTATAGTAAAGTCATACAACCACTTTGGGGAAAGATGTGTCAATAATTTATAAAAATGAAACATACATCTAGCTTGTGACTCAGTCATTACACTACTAAATATTTACCAAAGGGAAATGAAAGCTTATTGTCATAAAGGCTTGTATAAGAGTGTCCGTAACACTATGTCATAGTAGCCCCAAACTGGAAACAACCAGTGTCCCATCCCAGTAGTAAAAGGGAAGGAGGGAGGACTGGAGGTGTGGCAGAGCATTTGCCTAGCGTGTGCAAGGTCCTGGGTTTGACCACCAGCACACAGTGAGGCACAGAAGGGAATGTCTTTATTACCACATGGACAAACTCCAAAAGCATGTGTTGTGTAAGAGAAGCTTTGAACAAGAGTGCACACTGCTCCATCCCCTCTGCTCCATCCCCTCTGCTCCATCCCCTCTGCTCCATCCCCTCTGCTCCATCCCCTCTGCTCCATCCCCTCTGCNCTGCTCCATCCCCTCTGCTCCATCCCCTCTGCTCCATCCCCTCTGCTCCATCCCCTCTGCTCCATCCCCTCTGCTCCATCCCCTCTGCATTGGCTCTGAAGGCAGCTGAAGACTATCGGTGACATAAGACATCAGAGCAACCCACTGGGAGAGGAGGGGGACGTAGTAACCGTCTGGAGTTAGATTGTTCTTCATCGTGAGAGAATTTGAGCCATACAGGTGCACACAGTTATCAGAACTCAATAAATATGGACTTACATTAGTGATTCCAACATATGTAAGGTTTATGTCAAAGGACAGGAATATAGACCATTTGCTCACAATCTTTGTCCTTTTGATGGAGACTTGTATACAACACTGTGCACACAGGTCTTCAGGGGGCGTGGATGGAGTCTGCAGTTTCTTTAAGATGAAGGAAAATAGCCGCAGTGGTGGTTGGGAGAGGGAAGGCTTTCCATGAAGAAAGTCAGAGGCTTTGAAAATTCACATAGAGTAGTGAAGCCATTAAAGAAGACACCTGCCAGCTCTAGGGTACCTGACATACACTACACTACACATACACACACACACACACACACACACACACACATACACACACACACACACACACACACTTAGACACACACACTATATACATGCTACATACACACAGACTACACACACATGCATACTACACACATGCACACTACATGCACTATACATACACACCACACACACATACACACAGATGATACACACACATCACAATCACATGCACACTATACACATGTATACCACACACTATACATTACACACACAGGCTACACACTTACACACATACATGCAGATGCATACACACATACCACACATACACACACACACACACACACCCTATACACATTCACACTACACACATGCTACACAATACTGCATACATATAAGTTACACATGGAGAGACTACACACGCATGCATACTGCACACATTCACACTATGCATACACACTGTACACACATGAACTCAGATGCACACACTACACACACATGCACATGGCACATGCACACTACATACACACCACATATAGACTATACACAGACACACATACACAGAGACACACACACTCACAGTCACAGTATTATTTCAGTGGCCAGCTTGAGAACATTATACGTTTGAAAGGCTAAGGACTGTCTGGAGCACAGGCTAGCCTAAGTTACATCATGAGTTCTAGCCCAGCCCAGCTAAAAAATGAGATACACAATATTACACCAAAGAAGCTAGGCACAGAAGAGCACTACGTGCGACCACACCTAGTGAAGGGACAAACCAGACACAACAGCTGGTGGTCAGGATAGGGGCGGTTCCAGGGAGAGCTGGATGTCTGGGTTTCTGGGAAATTCTACCTCTAGACTATTTCGGGCTGGCAGTGTCCACTTTGAAGAAAATGCAAAGTGGACATGATTTTCCCTTGTGTGTATTATCATTTATATGGAATATAATGGGTATTATCATTTATATGGAATATAATGGGTCATTAAGAGACTTGCAGGTTACTGACCCTTGCTCCAGGTTGTTTGAGGTAACAGTTCATCATGGATCCGAGGCTACCAGGCTTCTGAAACATTCTCCCGGGTTCCAGGTGAGAATCCAGGTTGTAGAACCTGGCTTGGAAATCAGAGAAATTTGGGCTCAAGTTTCTGGTTTCACTACTTACCAGCCATGTGATCTGAGACAAGAAGCCCCTATGACACTGGGCTTTCTCACCCACCGGAGGCACAGCGCTGACACCTGCCTCCGATGGGCTGATGCTATGTTCCCACAAATCTGTGCACACAGAGTACTGGACTTGGAGCCCTCCATGCAGCTGATACCTTCAGTGCAATGAGCTGGTGGCTTCAGTATTCTCAACACCACCTGCTTCCCTGTGTTGGCTGGCTGGAAGGGCACTGGGGTCCTCTGGGGTCCTGTGGGCTGCTCACTTGACCTTCACCTAACCTCTTACTTTCTGAGCCTCAGCTTCCTGTCTGTCAGGAGAACATAGACTCTGTTAGCCTGAAGACCATCCTCTTCTAGAAGTTTCCAAAGTCTGCTAAGAGGGTTGTTTAGCTTCAGATGGAGCAGCAGTGTCATACTGTGGATGGGTCCAGAGCTGTGAGGTGTCATTACAGCCTTTGTCACTCGTCCCTGGAGACAGGCAGAGGAGCCCAGTTTTCAGAGCTTAACATCAGTTCTCGTTAAGTGGACGGTCACCCCTGGTGGGTTACTTGATCCACCACTGCTACCTGTCAAAAGCCAGATTTGACATCACAGGGTAAACCGAGGCCTGCAGTGAAAGGGGGTATGGTGATGATGACTGGGGTCATGCTAATAGCAGCCACTCCTGCCCCCCATCCCCCCACAGCAGCAGGAGATTACAGAGTCAGCTTTACTGACAGAACTTAATTATCTGGCGCTGGCACGAATGACCAGTGAGAAACTCTGAACTTCTTTAACTCTTTAAGTGTGCATTCATATAGACAGACAGATATACATTTGGTGGATGGGGCAGAGCCCCAACAGCCACACTTTATTTCTTCTCCCAGCCTTTTTATACCTTCTTAGACAAAGGTTCTTTATAAATGTACCTCACAGATGAAACGTTACACAAAAGAGAGTTACAGAAGGATGTCGATAGTCAGTTCAAAGCAGTGCTTCATTCCATAGGCTCATTATAAGTTCCAAGCAACAGTTTCCCATGGCCTTGCTTTATCACAGTGCACACCTGTGGCCTCATCCTTGGACTTGACCTAGAATGAATGGTTTTCCTTGATCACAAATTTGTCCCAAGCATATTTCTCTCTCTCTCTCTCTCTCTCTCTCTCTCTCTCTCTCTCTCTCTCTCTCTCTCTCTCTCTCTCTCTCTCTCTGGTTTTTAAAGATAGGGTTTCTCTGTGTAGCCTTGGCTGTCCTGGAACTCACTCTGTAGACCAGGCTGGCCTTGAACTCAGAAATCCACCTGCCTCTGCCTCCAGAGTGCTGAGATTAAAGGCGTGCACCACCACGCCCGGCTATATTTCTCTTCTTAGTGCAATTTATGAAAGCTCATTGTATTCCTTATTATGCAGTCTTTACTTACTATTCTACGAGGAGGGGGCACATTCTATTCTTGATTCTTTATTACATCTTTCTGGCAAAACAACTAAAACCATCTTCTTAAAATTTCTTTCTAGGCCGGGCAGTGGTGGCACACGTCTTTAATCACAGCACTTGGGAGGCCGAGGCAGACAGATTTGAGTTCGAGGCCAGCCTGGTCCACAGAGTGAGTTCCAGGACAGCCAGGGATTCACAGAAAAACCCTGTCTCGAAAAGCAAAACAAAACAAAACAACAACAAACAAAAAAAATTTCTAAAATTTTTTGAATCAAATCAGGAATTCTATAAAGTCATTAATTCATGAAAATTCATTTTCACGTTGATCTGCAGGAGATCTGCCCAATAGTGTGGGCTGATACCCAGGAATCACTGGGCTGTGTAACAGTGGCAGGACTGGCATCTCAGCAGTGAGGGGCACTCCTAGGATGAAGTCTCTGGGGCTATGCCTCTCCAGAGTGCATCCATCATAGCCATGCAGAGTGGGCCATCTGCAGGAAACTCGCTTGCTTGTCATAGCCCTTCCTAGATGGCTTCAGTCAGCTACCCCCACAAAACCTCTATTATGTCACAAATTTTGCTTTAGGTGCCAGCAGGACCTGAGGTCTGGACTGGGACCCAAGAGCCTTGTGCCCAGCCTTAAAAACAGGCCTCAGGTCTCCAGAGGTGCTGGCCAGCCCTGTCATTAAGATGGGCTTTCTCCTGACAGACAAGGCAGAGTCTCTTCTCCCTGTGCACCCTAACAGGACCCTGGAGAGCTTTCCTAGGGTTTGTGCCTGCCAGGAGCCAGAGGGTCTACCAGCCATTAGTCCCCAAATTAAAACCCCTGGCTCCAGACTGGCACCCCTCAAGTAGGCAGTCAGGCCAACTCATGCCAAGAGCAGAAAGCCAACTGGGTTCTTGTTATGTGTGCACTGCGAGGGGAGGGTGTCAGTAGCCAAGGGCTGTTGCTGGGAACCGTGCCAGAGAACAGGCATATTTTCCCACCATATATTATCCCCAATCCTTTTCTATGATGGAGAAGCTGAGGGTTGGAGACTCAGAGCTGCTTGCCATAACATAGGGCAGGAGCCCAGGCAGGTGACCCCTCCACTCCCTTTCTTCCACGCAGTCATCACAAGTTGATGCCTGCATTTATTGAGCATCAACATACATAGCACAGAATCAGCATCATGGCTTTTAAACCCCCAGAACTACCTGTGCGTTTATATCATAATCACCCACTCCTTATGGAAGAGGGAACTGAATACCTTTGGCAGCTGCAGTCGCTTCCCGGGGATGGTTAGTATTGGCAACTTGACCCGATCTAGAATTGGCAAGACCACGAGCCGAGGGTGCACCAGTGGGGGATTATCTAGGTTAGGTAAACTGAGGCGGGAAGACTCATCCTAACGTGGGTCACACCTGCACAGCCAGGACCTGGACTGGATTAAAGGGAGAGGGCTAGGGCCGCTGAGACAACTTAGCTGTTGGGGTACCTGCCGCTAAACCGGACAGCCTGAATTCTATCTCCAGGACCCACATGGTAGGCGAGAACTGGCCCCAACTAACTGTTCCCTGACCTTTACATGCACACACAGTGAGTATACACACACACACACACACACACACACACACGCCTGCATGCATACTACATACCCATACACTACACCCCTATGTACTCAGACTAATAAGTTAATATACTACAAACACCACATACACACTTACCCATGCACACGCACCACACACACGCTCTATGCACCCCTAGATACCCAGACTAACAAGTTATATACCACAAACACCCCACTCCCCACATATGCATGTATATCATACACCACACACACACACACACACACACACACACACACACACACACTCACAAATTTAAATTTTTTAAGAAAGGAGAAAGCCGATGAGCGACAGACAGCATTCGTCTCTCCTTTCTGATGGCCAATGACATGCAAACAACCAGTTGTCTCGGGTACCAGACACCACGCCCTCCCCCACCATGATGGAACCTCAGCTGTCACCTTGAAGTCCTTTTGTCTAGTTTTTTTTTTTTTTTTTTTTTTTTTTTTTTTGTCCCAGCACCTGGAAAGGAGCTAACACACCACAGAAAAGGGCTGACCTTCTTTCCCAGTTCTTTTGTTCTATTTTTAATTTGAGACACTGTAAACCAGGCTGGTCTGGAGTTTACTGTATTGCCTAGGCTGGCCTTGAACTCATAGAAATCCTCCTGCCTCGGCCTCCTAATAATTGTGATTACAGGGGTGATCCCTGCTTGAGCTGAGCATAACCTGCCATGCCCTGCAGGACATATCTCTGTCTTTCTCAGTAGAATCGGGCTCTGGGACAGCTCCTTCACCCTAAAACCCTCATCTGCCCTCTCTCTGCAACTCCTAAGACGCCTAGAGTAAATCTTTCCATTCTCAACAGGCTCAGAGTCACTCAGCTTCCTGTCACTCAGCAGAATGTGCAGGGGCTGGTGTTCGAACCCCGGGCACTTGTCTCTCACCACCTCACCCTGGCATGGGAGGCACCAGTTGCTTCAAGCCCAGACTCTATTGAAAAACAGAGCTACCTGGCCTGGCTGAAGTAGTAGAATGTCAAGAGAAGTCTTCATGAGTCTAAGCGAGGGTGTAACTGGCCCAGATTCCTGGTTCTTTGGGGCTGTACCACTGGGTACCTGAGCCAGCTTGCCTGGGATCAGATCCCGGCTTTCCACTGATTAGCTGGGTGACTTCAGGCAAGTAGCCTGACTTCTTTCTCTATGCTCATTCATCCTTCAAAGTGCAGTGGATGATGAGGGCGGCCTATCAGCACCTGTCTCCGGGTTAGAAGGATTACACCAGCTGACGTGCGTGTGCAAGGTGCTTAGAACAGAGTCTGGCTCTGCATCCATTACAGAAGTGCCAGCGTTGAGCAATGTATCCAAGGCAATTTTAGCTTGGCTGTAAGCACATATATCTTTGCTGAGTTGCGATTTGATGCTATAGCCTGGTTTTTAATAGATGGTGGGTGTGACGAGCAGCCACCCAAGAACGGGTCAGTGTCCCCAGGGAAGCTGAAGACATTGTTCACCACATTACACAAGGCTCCTTATCTCTGGATTCCCTGTGCCCTACTCCTGGAGCTGACATCAGAAAGGTCATGTTTCCCTGACCAGCATATACACTCTGGGATCTACTCAAGTCCCTTGTGGCCATCAGGAATTTGGAAATGAAATGAAATGAGCATTGGCCCAAGCCCACAGAGCCGTCTCTTCCCTCATTGATGGCTTTCTTCATTTAAAATAATTAGTTTAAGCTGGTACGTAATGCATGCTTTTAATCCCAAGGTCAGGATGCTGAGGCAAGGATGGTGCATTCAAGGCCAGCCTGGGCTATTTAACAAATTTGAAGCCAGCCTGGACCACACAGAAACATCTTGTCATTAAAAACAAAACAAACAAACAAAACCATTAAAACGATACATTTGAACCTCATCTTTTTAAATGGAGATAGTTTCCCAGGGGTGGGATGGGGAAAGGGTGATGGATGGGTAACATGTTATAGTCAGACAGGAACAGGAAATTCTGGGGCGCAATTGCACAGGAGAGAGGCTATAGATAAGGATAGCATACTGTACATTTCGTAAAGCTGAAAGACCTTGAAAGTTTCGCCATAAAGAGATAGTGGCTGCTGGGAGAAGGTTGCAGCCTGATGCAGTCATTACTCAAGGTGTTTGCACACCAGAACAGGACACAGTACCTCGCTCATATGTGCAAGCTTGTTTTTATGAATTACTTTTTAAAAAAGATTTATTTATTTATTTTATTTATGTATGTGAGTACACTGTGGCTGTGCAGAGGGTTGTGAGCCTTCGTGTGGTTGTTGGGAATTCCATTGAATTGTTAGGACTTGGCCCCGGTCGCTCTGGTTGGCCCCAATCGCTCCGGTCAACTCTGCTCGCTCAGTCCCTGTTCGCTCTGGTCCAAAGATTTTATTATTATATTTAAGTACACTGTAGCTGACTTCAGAAGCACCAGAAGAGGGCGTCAGATCTCATTACAGGTGGTTGTGAGCCACCATGTGGTTGCTGGGAATTGAACTCAGGACCTCTGGAAGAGAGCAGTCAGTGCTCTTACCCACTGAGCCATCTCTCCAGTCCCAATTACTTTTTTTTTTTTTTTTTAACTTAGAAAGAAAAATCGCCGCCTGACCTGGTGCCTTAGACTCGAGTTATTCAGGAGGCTGAGGTAGCAGGGTCACAAGCCCAGGCTAGCCAAACCTATAGAGTGAGTTCAAGACCAACCTGACACTACCTCAGTACAGGAAGGAAAGGAGGCTGGGATGCAGCTCAGTGATGCACAGCTTGCCTCGCATGCACCAGCTCTGGGTTCAAGTCCCAATACCACCACCAAATAAGAAGAGAACAAGTTGTTACACGGATTTGTTTTTCATTTAAAATACGTATACTTTGATTACTTTTTAAACAGTTAAACATTTTATTATTTACCTCTGTAGATTTTTGTGATTATATGGATATACATATGCTTTTTTAAAAAATCACTCACATACACACACACACACACACACACACACACGCACGCATGCACGCACGCTCATGCATGCATGCACGCACACACATGCACACACACACACACACACACTCCATCTACTATGTGGGTCCCAGGGATTGAATTTAGGACCTCAGGCTTGGGAGCAAGTGCCTTTCGATACTGAGCCATCCTGCTGACCCACACTTACTTTTACTAGAGCGCATGCCATGTCAGGAGCTAGGAACCTCACCCATGACCAGCGGGCATGCTCCATTATGTGTATCCTTCGGGAAATTAAATTTCAGAAAAGGGGAATTATGTTGTTGTGGCTGAGGTAAAGTTGCAATCACAAAATTGCAATTTTTTTAGCAAACGCTATTTGCACAAAATAATGGGCTTTAATTACATTTCCATGTTGGTATATAATGTACTTTTTTTTGTTTGTTTTTTTGTTTTTTTGTTTTTTGTTTTTCAAGACAGGGTTTCTCTGTGTAGCCTTGGCTGTCCTGGAACTCACTCTGTAGACCAGGCTGGCTTCGAACTCAGAAATCCGCCTGCCTCTGCCTCCCAAGTGCTGGGATTAAAGCCGTGCGCCACTTCGCCTGGCTAGTTGGTTTTTTAAAATACATTTTATTTTAACTGTGTGTGTGTGTGTGTGTGTGTGTGTGTGTGTGTATGTGTGTGTGAGAGAGAGAAAGAGAGAGAGAGAGAGCACACGTGCATGTGTGGAGGGTGTAGGGGAGGGTGGAGAGAGAGAATGCACATGCACCTGAGTGCAGGTGCTCACAGAGGCCAGAAGAGGGTGGCAGATCCCATGTTGCTGGAATTCGAGATTGTGTGATCTGCCCAACATGGGTGCAAGGAACTGAACCCTGATCCTCTGCAAGAGCAACAAGTACTCAGCCTCTGAGATGTCTCTCTAGCCCTGATTTTTAATTAAAAAAGAAAAGAAAAGAAACAAAATACCTTCTGTTGTTGTTGTTGTTGTTGTTCTTGTTATGGCACCATTTTGAAACTTACCATTTCCCTCAGGTGTTGAAAACATTACAGTGATAATAACAATAATCTCATTTATTCAGCAGAACTTCAGTGATATGCTCAGATACATTTTTAGTTTTTTTTCCCCTATGCATCAAGAACATACATGTGAACCAAATGAACAAGGTGGTTTCCTCTTAAAGAAGCCACCAAGCCCCGGAAGCCACTACAAGAGGCCATTTCCCAGATGCAGGGGAAGCAATGCACCAAGCTGAGGTCACAGGAGAAAGTGTGGTTATGAAGCCTTCTCTGAAGTGTTGGCTCTGAGACCTGAATATTGAGACTGGAATGGCTTTGGCTGGCTCTGGGCCGAGATAACATCAAGTGTAAAGGCCCTGAGGTTGCAGAAAGTTTAAGGACAGCTGTAGGCTGAAACTTTTCAAAACCTACTTTAATGCGTGTACTTAAATGTTTTAACCCCTCTTCTAGCCCACCACCCACCAGAGGTAGTGGAAAAGAAAGGACAAAGGAGGATGTGGACCTGTTTTAATAGTTCTTTGGGGGAGATTCCAACCTGTGTTGTCAGGACATCAGCAGCTCAGTTCTCATGAATCAGGAGCAGTAGCTCCATCCATTTGCAAACACTATTTATACACCAGCAATGACACTTTAATCCAAAAGAAACCTCGAGACTCTGCCAAGTGGCCCAAGGGTTCCAAAGCAGCAAGAAGCTGCCAGAACATCACCAGAAGTTTTTTGGTGCATTTCTCTCTACAAAGTCAGGCCAAATAATGATCAGCAAAGAAGGCAAGGCAAACCGATACCACACAGCATCGTCAGCAAAGACCAGTGTCAGCAAAGCCCAACAAAGCCCAAGGAGAGGCAAGGTGAACCAATGCCACACAGTGTCATCTACTGTCTGTTGGGTTGTATTGATAGTTAACAGGGCGATACTGCCGTAGCCTGGCCGGGGGTCAGACGCTGCAGCTGTTAAAGGAGGTTGGGTTTTGTTTCAAGTGTCGGTCTCTGACTTGCCCTTTAGGAAGAGTTCCCGGGACAGCTGAGTGGAGAGGAAGTAGATGAAGGAGAAAACAAAAGAAAGGGACAGCAGCAAGAATCTGGGTGGCCATCAGGAGGGCTGTCATAGACCTCATAGATTCAGACTTGGTTTTGAAGTGAGATGTCCCAGAACAGAGGTGCTAGCCTGACATTCCAGCCACTTAGGAGGCCGAGGTACGAGAGTCCAATTCAGTGTCTGCCTGGGTTACAGAATAACTTCCAGGCTGGGCTGAGCAACCATTTCTCAAACTATGAGAAGGGCTGGATATGGCTCATCAGTGAAGCCGATCGCTTGGCATGTGAGCAGCTTTGGGTTTGACCCTCAGTACAAGGAAGGAAGGAAGAAGCAACCAGCTGCACTGAGAGGTACAATGCAGAGGTCAGAGTCAGCGCTGAGACCTTTCATAAAATCCACTGACATCAGGGGCCATCCAGGGGGCCCAGCTTACAAAGGCACGGGCCTCCAAAGCTGACATTTGTCTGCAAGATGACTGACTTTCATATGTTGTCCTGTGACTTCTACATGTGTGCTATGTGGGACGTATGTACACATGTGCACACACATATACACACATATATACACAAACATACATACTCATTGCACACATATATCCACAAATGCACACATACATACACATACTATACACACATACACACACACACTCGTAATGTTTCTCCGTCACGCACACACTGGCGCCGTGTCTGCGTGGGCAGAAAACACCTTGGGGTGGGTTCGCACTGCAGAGCTAAACTTCCTGAAATTAGAGATGAGCTACAAGAAAGAATACTATTTATTAATTACACGCAGGAGAACCCAACCCTCTCCCGCATGTCCCATTGTCTCTGCTGAGTGTGTCTTCCTCAGTCCCAATGTCCCAATGGCACAATGGCTCA
>NC_034595.1:86577323-86594913 GCF_900095145.1 Mus pahari
GTCTGCAAGGGGCGCAATACAATGCTTAGAGGCTGGCGGGCGGGACCCAACACACACACATATACGTATATACATAATATACACACATATAGGGGCTGGTGAGATGGCTCAGCAGTTAAGAGCACTGGCTGCTCTTCCAAAGGTCCTGTNTTCAAATCTCAGCAACCACATGGTGGCTCACAACCATCTGTAACAAAATCCGATATTCTCTTCTAGAGTTTCTGAAGACAGCTACAGTGTACACACATATAATAAATAAATTAATTAAAAAAATACACACATATATACACATAATATACATACACATACATACACACATACACACAAATACACATAATAAACACACATACATACACGCATATACATACACATATATACACATAATATACACACATATATATACACATATACACATAATATACACACACATACATACACACGCATACACACACACACTTAGAGAGTAAATTAAAAGTGAAGGTCATTATCTTCTGACCTCCTAGTAACACCCAGTGCTGACCTAAGCTCATTTGCAAGTCCCCACTTCCCCAACACAATGTTGTGTTCTATGCTGTTGAGCTTGCCAGAAGGACTTGCCAAAGCCACTGGGATTTGAATTCAGGTTCCCAACCCCAAACCCAGTTTACAGTGTGGGAAACTGAGGCTCTGGAATCATCAGCCACCTGTGTAGGTTCCTCTGACTCTGGTCCTCCAGCCCAGAAGCAACAAATGGTGCCACATATTTAGCAGCTGCAGGATTCCACCAGACTACTCTTCAGTAAACGCTATTTTTACCGCTTTGGGATGTGACACACACTCAGGCTTGGAACCATGGCTTGTAAATCTTTTCCAGCTATAGCTAGCAGAAACCCAGTTCAGTATCTGCTAATTGCCTTTAATGATCATTGATAACTCTAATAATCTCAGCTACCACTTGCTGAGTGCTTCTTACGGGCTGGGTCTCCTACAAGTGCCATCAAGGTGCGTAAGGGTGGGGTCCACTCCCACTGTCTTCCCTCCCTGGGTCACCGCCCTTCCTCCTGGGTTGTCTACCTGGAGACCAGATGGTATCAGCCCTGCCTGGTGGTTAAGCATGGCAGGCCTTTGCGGCGTGCTCATAAAGAGCAGTGGCTTTTGACCCATTTCCTGGGCCAAATCCATCTTTGAGGCCTCACCCTCTTGTCAAGAGTTTGACAGCAAAATTTGACCGAAGCCTGCCTCAGGGTGGGGCAGTGGGCACTGCAGAGGGAAAAGGGCGTGAAAGGCTTAAGTGTGAATTGGTCTTTGGTCTCTGTTTCATGGGGACTGAGAAGTGTGTTTCATTGCCATGGCATCTGTTGCTGCCAGGATCCATCATCCTGTCCACTTGTGATGATCCCCAAGGCTTGGTGTCACAGGGCTGTGTTCTCTCTCTTTTTCTTGATTGCAAGCCAGCTCTAATCCCTAGTGACAGGACCCAAGACTAATAGAGAGAAAAGTTTGATATGCAGAAACCTAACATGGGTTTCCTCTATTTATGCATAAATCCATCCATCCATCCATCTATCTTTCCATCCATCTTTCTATCCTTGTGTCCAACCATCATTTCATGTCTATCTGTCCTTCCATACATTCATCAACCTACCTACCTATCCATCCATCCATCCATCCATCCATATCTATCTATCTATCTATCTATCTATCTATCTATCTATCTATCTATCTATCTATCTCTATCATCCATCTATCTCTATATCCATCCTTCCTTCTATCCATCTATCTATTCAGCCTACCAGTGAATCCATCGGTCCATTCATTCATCCACCCACCCACTAGTCCATCTACCCACCTATCTATCCATCCATTCACTCAACCACCTATGCCCCCATCCATTGACACTCTGGTGCATCCACCTCCCTCCCCACCCACTCAACCACACATCCATTCATCTACCCACCACTGGTGAATCCATTTCTCTACCCAGCCAGCCAGCCAGCCAGCCAGCCAGCCAGCCAGCCAGCCAGCAGCTATCCCACGAAGGACTATGTCCAAGGCACACACGCATGCTTGGGCCTATCAGAAATACAGAAGTACTGGCTCAGCTCTCAGGAGTACCCAGGAAATGTCGGCGAACTGATTATTCCATCGATGTAGAGGGTCATTTCTCAGAGACCCACTAGCCTAAGCTAAGAAACTTCAGCTGAATTAGTGAATTAGCCATAGCAGTTTAGCCCCTGGAGACTCATTTCTCAGCTCAGGTCTTCATTCTGTTAAACTACTGTTTGCAGGCCAATCATTGCTCCAAACTTAGGTTTCAAAGAGCTACTTATTTTTGTAATTGTGAGAGTTAAAGGGCACGTGCATGGGGGCACCATGCCTGTCATACAGGGGACGGCAGGAAGGCAACATTCACAGCATATAGGAATGGGCGTGAAGGCCATGCCTGGCATGTGGGAAATGGGTGTGGAGGGTATCATGCCTGCTTGGAATGTGGGAAACAGATAATTATTGGATTTTTACTTCCTTTTTCTTTATGTCTTCTAGAAAGATCGTGGGCAACTAAGAACCAGTACCCAACGGGAAGGGGCTTAGAAGGCAGAGAGCAGGATGCCCAGAGGCTCACCCTGTTGCTAGATGCTTTCATTTTTGCGTTCATTTGTTCTCCGTCCTCCTGGGAGGAGGTTTTATCACCTTTATTTCTCAGCCGAGGAAACAGAGGCAGAAGAAGTAAGACAGCTTACTGAACCACCATAGCAACAAAGTGGCCACACTGGCGGTCTATCTGTTTGTTTGTTTATTTACCCAACTGCCTAGTCCCCGCTCAAACCCTACACTACATTCTTCAAGGGCAAGAGAAGAAATGTCTAAAGAAACCAGAATGTTCTGGAAGCCCAGAGAATAAGTTGCTTTGGATTTCTTTTACTTTTTTTTTCTTTTCTTTTTTTTTTAGTTCCTGACTATCCTGAGACCAGGCTGGCTTTGAGCTCAGAGATCCATCTGTCTCTGCCTCCCAAGGACTGGGATTAAAAGCATGCGCTACCACCGCCTGGCTTGCGGTGGATTTTGGTGAATTTCTTAAAGATGTGGATGTTTAAGCTCTGCTTGGAAGGAGAAATTCTAGAATAGGATCTCACAGATACTGCAGGGGCACAGCCCTGCAGGAGGGGAGCATTTGGGGGTGGGGGAAACAAAAGGAACACGGTAGATTTTGGGGGTAAGCTCAGGATCTAACCACTTATCAAATCAGATCATTTTAGTCTAAACTTGTCATCTCAGAGATGACAAGACCCAAGAGAGATTGGGCATTAAAAATTATTTATTTTTATTTTATATGTATGAGAGTCTTGCCTTCATATATGTCTGTGCACTACATGTGTGCTCATGCCCAGGTAGGCCAGAAGAACGCACTGGATCCTTTGGAACTGGTGGTTCAGATGGCTATAAGCCACCATGTGTGTGTTAAGACTAGTACCCTGGTTCGCTACAAGAACAGTAGGTTCTCCTAGTGTCTGAGCATCTCTCCAGCCCCTTTGTTCATTTTCTTTGTTCAACACTGTCTTAGTTAGGGTTTTACTGCTGTGAACAGACACCACGACCAAGGCAACATTTAACTGGGGCTGGCTTACAGGTTCCGAGGGTCAGTCCATCACCAAGGCAGGAGGATGGCAGCACCCAGGCAGATGGGGGGCTGGGGGAGCTGAGAGTAAGGCAGCTGGGAGGAGGTCTCAAAGCCCACCCCCACAGTGACACACTTCCTCCAACAAGGCCACACCTATTCCAACAAGGCCACAGCTCCTAATAATGCCACTCCCTGGAACAAGCATATTCAAAGCACCACAAACATCACGTACCAGGTTCCCTCTATGAATCAAGCAATATAATGGATTTTCTGAGTGATCGGATAAGGGTCTTGCCTCTATAAATACTATAAGCAAAAAGAAAAATAGTAATAAAATAAAATAAAAAATAAAAAAATAAACACGCACCTCCCTGGCAATAGGCAAAGGTGTTTATCTGGTTGTCGGTGTCGTTGCCCTTATACCCGTCAGAGGTAGAGCAGATGGATGTCCTTTGTCCATCCTAGCTTAATGCCTGGTTTGGTGGCCAAAACTATTTAATGCCTAGGACACATAAAAATCAAACCAAATCCAATCCAGGCAGCACAATGTGGGAGGTGGGTGGAAGACAGACAGAGACCTGTGTTCAGCCATGCCAGGGAGGTGCAGGCTGGGAAAGATGCTCACAGACCTGCCCTCTGACCCACAGTACAACTGGACCTGCCGACACCACACAGTGTAGCTCGGGAGGAGGAAGACAGACCTGCAGACCTCCAGGCCACTCACAGACCTGCCCTCCTGCGAGGCACAGGTGGGCCATAGACACCCGCTTGCCACCACGCTGCTGTCCAGGGGAGGTCACCCAGGGAGGGCCCTGCTCATGGACAGCAGGCAGCAGGAGCCACTACCATGTGCAAGCAAGTGGTGGACACATGGGAGAGAAAGAGAGGTGGAGCAGCTTGGGCATTATGAAGAGAGATGGAACTGAAGAGTGGAGAGGAGCAGCCTGTTGTGAGAGGCCAGCTGGACACCTGGGGCCATGCTGAGGTCCCAGCCTGAGCTGCCACTGAGGGCCCTGTCTGGGTCCATGACTGCAGCAGCAGGGGGTGGTGCTGCTGTCTGAGGTTCCTATTACCATTAGAGAACATGGTGGCCTCTCTGGTAGGGGTAACCTCCAGGGACCAGGTGGATATGCAGGAGCTGTGCAGAACCAACCTCTCCTTTCACTGGCTGCAGCATTTGGGAGAGCAGGTCCTGAGCCCTGTGCCCTGGCCTCAGTGGAGCTGGTGCTGGTGAGGGGGTGTTGGTGATCCGGCTCCAAGGGCTTGAGTGTGGGAGAGATTATCCTGCCTCTTGTCCATTGTGGTCTTGATCACAGGAGAGCTGACCCTGCCCGTCACCAGCTGCAGCACTTGGAAGAGTGGGCCCTGCTCCTGGCCTGGACAGCTCAGTAGAGCAGGTCCTGGGGGTGGGGAGTGGGTGAGGTCTTCCTGAAGGTGAGAAGACAGGAAAGCTGGCCCCATGCCACTGGTCTGCCGTGAGGTGGTGTGGCTTTGGGGTGATGCTGTCCCATCCCCATGGGTACCCCCATGACACCTGTGGCAGTTACAAGAACTGGCTTTCGGGGCATGAGAGAGAGAGAGAGAGAGCTACTCCTGCCTGCTCTCTGGCTGTAGCACTTGGGAGAGTGACCCCTGCTCTTCACCTGGGCAACACAGTAGAGCTGGTTCTGGAGGCATGGGTGCAGGTGAGAAGCCCCAAAGAGCAGGAGAACAGACCCTGCCTCCTGCTAATGACAGTATTGGGTGGCCTAGCATGAGCAGTGCTGGAGAGCTCGCCCTGGTGGTGCTGATAAGGGAGAGGCAGTGGGCTGACCAGCTCAGCTACCAGCCAGGTCCAGATCCAGGGCTCTGAAATGCTCCACCGCAAAATCAGTAGCATCTGTGAATGACTGGGATTAGAGAAAGCACCACTCCCTGTGATCCAAAGCTGCAGGGTCTCCATGACAACAGGATGACCGGGAGGAGTCCTGGTGAGGTTCTAATACCCATGGTGCCCCAGAACCCAGAGACTTGGAACCAGACCAGCGACTCATTGCAATGAACATTTATTTGCAAGTGAAGATGTGTGGACAGAGGGATATACTATAGGACACACCGTGACACACTACAGCTTCCACGATGAGATGGTTTTCTAGGCTTTGGTTTTTGTTTTGCTTTTTTTGTTTGTTTGTGTGTCCTTTATTTTGGGAGAGAGGTTGAAAGAGCCAAGGGTGGGTATGAGGGGGCAGGGAGATGAGCGGGATTGGGGTGCGTGATGTGAAACTCATAATCAATTTAAAAAGTTTTAAATAAAATTATAAAAAGTAATTATATATATATATATAATTATATATATATATATATATATTATATATATAAACAGGAGAAGGCAAGTTTTTGTTGAAGATAGGGTGCTTGTCTTGCACTCACTGCTGCCTTGGGAACAAGCTGGACTGGCTAGTGAAGACTCTGAGCTGCTCCATACGTTTCAAAGGTGTTGACTAAATGAACATGCTAGCAACTCTCAGGTATTTCCTTCCAAACGGAGCTTTTGGGGTTCCCAAGTGGGAGAGGAGAGGCAGGAGGGGTGAACGGGAGCTCTTCCGGTTCCGGTTCCGGTTGGGGCGGTGAGGGATGGGGGAGAAGGGTGGGAGGGGCAGGGTTGGATATAGAAAGCCAACTGAGAGAGATCCCACCATGCCAAAGGCTGAACCCTGCTGGAGACAGGAAGCTGTACAGTTCCCACTGCTCAATTTGCATTTTCCTGGTTACTAAGAAGGTGACACATTCTGTCTGTCCTTTCCTGGTTGTTTGGGTTTCCTGTCGCTGAGGTGCTTGCTCATGGCCTTTGTTTTTTCTTTTTCTTTTCTCTGTGACTTCCTTCTTATTTCACACAGGAAGAAACTACAGTTTTTTAAACAACAACAACAACAACAACAACAAAAACCCATAGAGTGATTTGCATACAGTTAGGGAACTGATTTACATGCGAGGCAGAAATCCGTGTTAACTAGCATGCAGTACTTGCTCAAGACCTGGTGGAATGAATTTAAATGAACAGAGAGGCACCTCGCCAGGTGTCAGAAGGAGCATGCGCTCCAGAATCCGTGGTCTCCAGTGCTGCTGCAGAGGCAAACCTGCTCTGTCCCTTGATCCTCTGTGATGTGAGCCGATCCTGGGCTCCTCCAAACCTGGGTATCCTTGCAGGAGCATAAGCCTATCCAGGTAAATGGGAACACTGAGATAGCAGCGGAGTTGCTCTGCTATAGCTCAGCAATGATCTATTTTCCCCCTTCTCCCTCTCCAGGCACGTGGCTGTGGGCTCCCAATCAAATGGTATGGGGGTCACCAGGACTTCAGTGTGTCTTCCCACAGTCCATGCTTTGGAAAGTTGGTCCCCAGTACAAAAGTGTTGTTGGGAGCTCATAAAGTGTTGGGAGCTGATTGGGTCACAGACTAACTAGGTTCATTGTTGCAGGAGCGAGTAGGTTTTCTCTCCTACTTTCTGGACATGTGGCAGATGCTGTCCACTGTGTGACCTCACTAAGCTAGGAGGTGGTGGTGCTCACCTTTAAGCCCAGCACTCAGAATAGGACAAGAGGATCTCTGTGAGTTTAAGGACAGCCAAGGCTGCACAGAGAGACCCTATCTTGGGAAACTGAAGAACAAATAAACAACAACAAAGAGAAGACCTTCTCCAGATTCAGCTTCTACCCCTCAGCCTCCAGCCTGGAAGGAATAGATTTATGTTCTTCAGTAATTACCCAGCCTCATACACCCTATTATAGCTGCAGGAACAGATCCAGGTATGCTGGGAGAGGCTGGATCCCCCTCCAGATTGCCCAGTCCTGATGCTCAGCGGAGGGTCAGTGTTAACCTTATCAGGTGAACGGGGCTTTGCGGATGCAATTAGGTTAGAGACCTTAAGGTGAGGGGTCATGGGAGGCAAGGTCAAAGGTGAGGAGGTCCAGGAGAGACTCCCAGAGGATGAGGTTAGAGAGACACACCTTGGTGACTCCGGGAGGCCTGTGGTCCAAGGGATGATGACCACCTCTGGAAGCTGGAGAGGGGAGGGAAAGATTCTCTCTTGCATCTTTGGAAGGATAGTAGCTGCTGGAGTTGGCCTTGTGAAACCAACTTTGGACTTCTGACCCCTGAAGTGTAAGAGAATTCATTGGTCTCGGTTTCTGTCTGCTGTGCTGAGGACAGAGCTCAGGGAGGGTCTCCCCATACTCCATAAATCCTAACCTCAGTCCTTAGCATTGTGCTGGGCCACTAAATGGGGTAATTCTTACCACAGTGGCAGGAAATCAATATGGCAGTGTAAGACTGACGAACCCAGGGATCCCCACCCCCAGTGAACAACTCGGAGCTGGGAATCGGTGCAAAAGCAAGAGGAATTTATTGTTTCAGTGTGCTGGGGTCGCCCTGCACCCAAAGGAGAGGCAGCCACCTCAGGGAGCCCATTCAGCCAGTTTTTATACAGTTTTCAGGGGTAGAATAGAGCAACAACCACTAGGCACAATGTGATTGGCAGAACAGTGTGGATTTTAAACTGATTGGTCCTTAGGGGATGAGGTAGCAAGGACTTCCTTTGTCTGTAGGTGGCCATTGGTTGGTCCACCCTACGGCTTTCCTGAGAAATGTAGTCCAGGAAGGGAGGGGTGCCTATGTGTTCCATCAACCTCCTCTCCCTTCCCTTTATGCTCTGGGGTCTGGTGGAATTTTCCAAATGCCCTGAGCTGACCTCTTCAGCAGCATCTCAGAAGTCTTCTAAAGGGGAGGAAAAACGTGATAGTGAAGAAACAACAACAGCCTCTACTTTTGGCATTTATATCACACTAAGACGTATTCAAAACTCTAGTTCTTTCTTTCTTTATTTTTATGTATATGAGTAGGCTGTAGCTGGACAGATGGTTGTTGGGAATTGAATTTTTGGGACCTCTGCTCGTTCTAGTCAACCCAGCTCTTTGGTCGGCCTTGCTCGCTCAGGTCAACTCTACTTGCACAGTCCCTGCTTTCTCTGGCCCAAAGATTCATTTATTATTATACATAAGTACACTGTAGCTATCTTTAGACGTGCTAGAAGAGGGCGTCAGATCTCGTTACAGGTGGTTGTGAGCCACCACATGGTTGCTGGGATTTTAACTCAGGACCTTCAGAAAAGCAGTCAGTGTTCTTACCTGCTGAGCCGTCTCACCAGTCCCAGAACTCTAGTTCTAAATGATCTGTTTCAGTGTCCCACATTAGGTTGGAGAGACCATTCAGAGGTTAAGAGCACTTGCTGCTTTTGTAGAGGACAAGTTTGGTTCCCAGCACCCACACTGGGGCAGCTCACAATTACTTGTAACTCTAGCTACAGAGTATCTGACACCCTCTTCTGGCCTCTGTGGGTACTACACACACACACACACACACACACACACACACACACACACACACACACACACACGCACACACACACATGCACACACGATACACACATCCATACAGGCACTTCTGTACACAAATAAGAATAACAGCCACACAGCCAAGCAGAGCACAAACCATCACCCAACTTGGCAGCTGAGAACAACCAGAGGGGGCCCAAACAGTGTGGGAAGTTTTGCTGTATTTTATGTCCTCAGAGGGGCTGGTACTTGAATCCAGGGTCACTTGTGACAAATCATGATTTTCCTGAGGTAGACATTGGAGGCCTGGGTAGAGGACAGACAGTGGAGGTCTCTGACGTGTGCTGTCCCCAGTCACTGATTGGCATCTAGTGTTGCTCTAAAGCAGGGGAGACTCACAAGTTCTCGGTGAAGAGCCAAGGCGCTGTGGCATATTAGAGACCTGCGGCGAGAGATCACCACGCTACAAAATGCCTGGGAATAAAATGGAGATCTGGTGTCATGAGTTCAATATAATCCATCTCCTCTGAGGTCCATGTTGAAATACAGACTTTACCATGAGTTACTAAGAGGTGGAACTAAGTAGAAGCTTTCAAAGGTGATTAAGACTCATTGGCATCCACTCATGCCATTAATGGACCAACGAATCAATGGGCTAACGGATCAATGGCTTATCTAGAGAATGATCTCTGCACAGCCAATGGGACGAGGTCTCCCAGACACTGCCTGCTGACGTCTGATACCCTGTGTCACCTGGGACTTTACTGGGTATTTTCAGATAGCCCACTGGGGAAACCATCACTAGATATGGACCCACAGCTTTGGACCAGAACCAGGAGCCAAATTAAATCTCTTTTTAATAGCTTTCCCACCAGGGATGGTTGGACATGCCTTTAATTTCAGCACCTGGGAGGCAAAGGCAGGCAGATCTCTTGAGTTTGAGGCCAGCCTGGTCTACACGGTGAGTTCCAGGGCAGCCAGAGCGACATTGCAAGTTCCTGTCTCAAAACAAAACAAAAGCTTACCTAGTCTATACTGTTGTGTTATTGACAACAGAAGATGGACTAAGACATTGTGTCTAGCAGGGTGGGCTCTAGAGAGAGGGTGGGAAGGGAATGGTGCATGCATGTCGAACAAAGTTCCACCCTAGGGGAAATCACACGACTCCACGGGAAAACCTCAGAAGCCTTTTGGAGCTCAGTGGATGAAGGGTGGGAAGGGTCAGAGGAAATGTGTTCCTTCTCTTCAGTAGGCAAAGCAATGGGCACAAAGGCAGTGTGCATGCCTACTTATCACTGCAACCAGGTCTGAGAAAACCCGAAGACCCCGGGGCTGCGGAGGGGGCTGTGGAGCAGGCACGCTCTCTTCTGTGGCTGATGAGAGCGGGGGCCACTTGCCTGTACTCCAAGCTTTAGGGAAACAACTTGGCAATGTCGATTAAAAGCCCTTGGGTGTTCCCAGCCATCCATCCAACCATCGCCTTCTCCAGGGAGCTGGGCCTCGAGACAGAAAAGAAAAACCTTCCCACAGGAAGTGCTCCCTGAACCCTTGTGTAGTCAACAAAATAACAGCCCAAGGACGCAGAAAGGGATGTGAGCCACTGTTCTCTCTACCTAGTGAAATGGCCCACAGCCTTCAAAACATCAGTGGTGAAGACGGTGGGTTTATTGCCTTACACGTAACAGGCTGGTACAGCAGCCTTGCAGAAGCAGGCAGAGTATGGCACTTTCATTAATGTGGCTTGAAGAAAAACATGGCGACATGAATGAGTTATTCATCCCACTGGCTATTTTCAGGACAGTGCTGTTGACTCCATCTGTGGTCTCATGATGGCTTTCCAGAGCTATTCATGACTCATCCTGAAAACTCTGCTCCCACCAAAACAGCTCACCACCTTCCTCCCCTCTGGCAGCTTTGAATGGACTTGCTTACCCCCCAGCCCGATTGCTCTTCCTGCCTCATGGATGTGGGGTTGTGCAGCCCTGGTCTTTATGTAACCGGCTTATTTCACTTAGGATTGTTTTGAGAAAGGATTCAAGAGATGAAAGGCAGACAAACATAGGATTCAAATAAAATGTCCCAAACCTTGAGGTTGTCTTCAGGGAACCGGTTTATGTGTGGTTTTCAAATTTCTTTCCACATTTGTCATTTCTGAGTGGTTTAGATTACACTTTTATATGGTTTAGATTACACTTTTAATAATAGGTGAGATGTTTCTTTTGATGGAAATAAACAAAGCGAGCCCCAAAGAAATGGAACCCAAGGGGCTAAGGAAATAATGGTTCTCAAATGTGTATCGGGATGAGGGGGAAGCCTAGGCCACTGTAGATTCTGAGCTCGAGACAAAATGCCGATATGAGATGTGAGCCGTGCTGGCGTCTGGCTCTCAGCTTGTCCTTCCAGAAGCCACTGACTTCTGTGTCCTCCCGCGCCCAAGAGCCAGGGACATGGAAGGCTGCCCTGGTTAATTCCCCGCTACCCAGGATTGATTAGACTATAGATAGGAGCCAGCTGATCCGCCCAGCGCAACCTGTGAATCATTCCTTCCTCTCGCAGGAATGGTTAAGAACATTTGTTTGGCTGTGTCTCAACCCACCCAGCTAAACAGCCCTTAGGGACTTAAGGAGGACAGACTCCACCCACTGCGTGCAGAGTTAAAAGGAGGAACTGGGTTGGTTTAAAGGTTCTGTGGGTAGGAACAGAGAAGGTGGAGGGGACTAGGAGGAGCCCATCCACCCCGTACTGTTCTTGGAAGATCCTTGCGGGCCCAGATCTTTTTGTGTCTAACACCTCAGCCCTCCAGCCTTATAGAGGTTTCATAAATATTCATCCCCTAGATGAACCAAGAGCCTGTGTCATGGAGACAAACAGCTTATTTGAGGTGTGGCACGCTCATCTTGGGAAACTAGCAAGACACTGGAAAGTTACTATAAGAGTCGGGGACTCTCAGGGCGGAGACCAAGGCAGGGAGCTGACAGGGCTACAGAGGACTACTATCAGAGGGTCCCTGCTCTCTGCCCTGCCATCTGGCTCCAGCAAGAACAGGCCTGCCCCCCCCCCAGCTTAATGCCCACCCCCTCTCCCTGTTAAGAGTGCAGACCGAGGCTATTCCAGACCACTCCCCTCCTCGTACTTGGGTCAGCTAGAATAGAATTGGCTCTTAGTACATTGTCATTGAGGTAGGTGAACTGAGAGCCAGGCCAGTCTAAGCAACTTCAACTCAGCCCTGTATCCGTCAGCCAAGAGGCTACATACAAAGGATCCAGCTAACTTAACTCTAAAGTGTTTACTGCTAGGGTTCTTAGAAACTTAACTTACAGTACCCATTTCCCATATCATCCCTCCAAGAAGGAACAAATCTTTTTGCAGATGGAGGGAGCCCAGATCCAGGGAGGTTGAGTCAGTTTCCCAGTGTCATAGGCTGGGATCTGAAGACGGATCTGATGACTTTACAACCCTGGCCTGCCGCCGAGCTAAGCTGCATCCCATCCACACCTACTGCCAAAGCACTACTGTGAGGCTCAAAAATGGGGTCACACATACAGAGAACTCCAGCACACCAGATGATCAATCACAGAGATGTTACAGACCCAGAGAAGGGAAGGGACTGGAAAATTTTATGGCCACTTGCCACACCCAAGTCCTGCCCCCAGTCTTCTCCATTCCTGTGAAGGCAGACAGCCCTCGGGCAGCCCAGCCCTCCCAAGGTGGGCAGTAAGGAATCTTCCCTCCTGGAACCAATGGTGGTTTCAAAACAAGGGCTGTGTCCCACGGGCTCTCTGAGCCACCCACTCGCTGTCTCTATCAGCTGACAAAGTGACCAGAGTTCCCGCAGCAGACTCAGCCAGCATCAAGTCTTTCTGCCTCTCCTTGCCCAGGGCAGAAGAAGACAGGTCAGAATGGAGGAAGTGGATTTTGGCTCAGGAGGGCAGCCCGACTCCAGGACGCAGAGGCAGGGGAGTCTGGCTAGAGAAAGCCCTTTCCCAGATGTGAGTGGGGGATGTCAGATGACAGGAGAGGTGACCAAGTCACAAGCGTAGGTCTGGCTGCTGGCTGACTCGGCTGTACAATGTCTCACCCATTCATCATGGTTACTAACAATTGCTCTTTGAAGCAGGGTGATACGGAGACCCAACACATGTACTTCTGAATCAGACAGGCAGGGGTAGGACTTGATACTGCTTCTGTCTCACTAGGGGACTTTAATTACTTCAACTACCTGGCCCTCAGTTGCCACATCTGTCTACAGAAACGAATATGCCTCATTCCCAGGATGTCTGTGAGGAGCACGAGGATGACATCTGAGGGGGCTTCAGCACAGGAGCTATCGTGTAGCAGGGGTTCCGTTCTGTGGGATCACATGGGCATTGCTACTGAGATCCAAGGGGATATAGGATGCACGGAGGAAATCTGTGCCCTCAGGGAGTGTTCAGATGCAGAAAGGGGCAGAAAGGTATGGAGGCATAGAGCCATGAAGAACAGAGCAAAATGCTGACTGATTTCATTCACCCTCATGCAAGAGCATGAGATGTGTTTAAATTCAGGTAGCTTATTAAAAGTGAATTATTGATCTGGCGGCAAGTATGGAATCCAGAGTCAGGTAACTTAGGGAAATCCATCCCCCTTTGAGCTCAGATTTCCAAACTGTCAAACCCTTCCTTCCTTCCTCCCTCCCTCCCTCCCTCCCTTCCTTCCTTCCTTCCTTCCTAACTTCCTAATTTCCTTTTCTCCTTCCCCTTCTCCTTCCTTCCTTTCCTTCCCTTTCCCTCTCCTTTCTTCCCTCCCTCGCTTTCTCCTTCCTAACTTCTTCCTTCTCTCCTAACTTCCTTCCCTCCCTCTTTCCTTCCTTTCCTCTTTCCTTATTTTCCAACTTCCTAGTTTCCTCCATCCCTTCATCCCTCCCTTCTTCCTTCCTTCCTTCCTCCCTCCCTCCCTCCCTTCCTTCCTTCCTTCCTTCCTTCCTTCCTTCCTTCCTTCCTTCCTTCCTTCCTTCGTGTGGTAGGCTTACATATGCAGTTGCACACAGTGTGTTTGTTGGAGGCCAGAGGTCAACACTGGATGTCTTCCCCGATGGCCCTCTGCCTTATTTATGTATTCATTATATTTTTGTTTGCTTGCTTGCTTGGTTTTTTTGAGATGAGGTCTTACTGTGTAGCTCTGGTTCTTGAGTCTGCGCCGTCCACTGCCACCCTACCAAGAAGGCTGAGAGAACCCCATGAGTCTGTCAGGGGGAGCCCCCAGCCTCCCACTTCTCTCAAATACTCCTCTGGGAGAATAGATGTTTTGTCCGGTGTTAAGTAGTGTCACTTGGGGAACCCACTCATGATGTCAGGTAGCCGGGCAAGGAGACGTTAGGAAATGGTCTCACCAGTCCTTGCCTATCATGGCCTACCGTGTTAAGAAGAAGATAATGCCCTCTCTATGGTTCTAGGCTTGTAATGAGCCAAGAGAACATGCGTGAAATAGCCAGCTACACCAGACCCGAATGTGAGGCTCAGTTAGACTTTTCTGGTGTTTGTTTGTTTGAGACAGGGTCTTGGTATATAGCTCAGGTTGGCCTTTGAATTTCCAATCTTCCTGCCTCAGGCTCCCTTTAGAACACAAACCCAAGTTCAAAACTCAGCTAGGGCACCTGTACTTGTGTGGCTGAGGAAGTCCCTTCGCCCCGCCTGGGCCTGCCTATGAGATCAGAAGCCCGTGGTCCTGACAGCGCCAGTCTTTGCTAGGTTGTGCGAGGCTGAAAGCTTAAGAAACAGAAGAGAGCCAGTTACGATCTTTTCTAGGGTAGAAGGTGACCAGAGTCTGGGAGAGCTTCTAGTCCAACGACAAACCATTAAGGGCCTCAAGTGTGTGACTGGGTGTGAGGGTGGCCGGGTGTGTCCCTTCCAACGCTCACAGAAACCAAGGACCAGAAGTACCGTTTTTTGGAAACTCTCAACGCAATTTTTCTGCCCCCCTTATACCTCAGGAATAGTAGTCCTTACAAGGCTCTGATTGGCTCTCCTGTGACCACATGGCCTAGTAGTGAGCTCTCCTATTGGGTAGAGTCCACACAGGCCCGCCTCCCTTTAACACTTTAACCCAACCAGCTGAAGCAGCACATGTGGGTCACCCTGGAGACAGCCAACCTGCCAATCTGAAAGAGACCGTTTTTTTCCTAACTTCCAGGACTGGGGGAGTTAACGGTTTGACCGGACTCTCTCGCTGAAGTCCCACTTCTTCAGGGTCATTCTACTCGCACATCGGCTTCTCTCTCACGCCCATGTTTAGGGGGTCGTGGCCAGCATGGTGTCTTCCATAGCCCCGGAACGGAAATCGGGTTGGGCAGCATGACCAACCGCTGAAGCACGGCAGGAGGAATGACTAGATGGGATTTAAGGATAGCTCCCGGGACCGCGGCATCACAGGAATGTCAAGAACACACTTCAAGGGAGAGAAAGACCGTTGTGAGGTATGTACAAAGTAGATAGTTGTGCTGATCTGGAGCAGATAGGACCACCCCGTGACCACCATCGAGTCTTAAAGGACTCGAGACCCTCCCAAGACCTTTCCCAGTGGGCGGAGGTGGGCATCATGGTCAGGAGCGCAGGGCTTGGAGTTGCCCACGTGGTCGCAAATGCCCATTCTTACGCTTCCAAGCTGCACGGCTTCACCCCACCTGCCTCTTCATCCCCCCTGAAACGACGAACTCTCTATTTCCTTGAGTGATCTGCATTTCGCTCAGAATTGTGAAGGGAGCAGATGGAGCGGGTAAAAACCTACCCAGGCTTTCAAAGCCTTATTGGTTCTCTGGTACCCAATCCCTGAGGTGGTACCACTTTCTTACCCAGATACCTGCTGGGGTAATAATGTTGTCAGTATTGTGTTCCTGCCCTGTCTGCTGGCCCTGACCTGCGCTGACCCTCTCCTCTTGAGATAGACCCATCCCTTTAGCGGTTCAGAAAAGAGAGGATGATCACGGGTCCCCTGTCACTAGGAGGTAGCCAGCCAACCACCACAACACAAAGGTTTTCAGCCACTGAACTCCCAAGTGTTTCTCAACTCCAACTCTCTCCACTAGGGCTCTCAGGAGCAAGCGCCTATACTCTCTTGGCAACTTACATCGATGTCCGGTGTCCACGCCCCTTCTAGTTTTGAGCATCGCTATCTACTCGTCCTTGAGAGCGTCAGCAAGAAGGAAATTACTCTGCCATTTGCAACCACCCCTCATCCCAATCTTATCATACTTATCCTAGACTGGGTCTTCCAGGACCAGATCTATGTCTGATTCACCTCTGTGTTCCCAAAGTTGAGTGAGTACCAGCTGGTACAAGAGTGGTTTCCTGCCTGTATCTGAAGAGTGGATATATGTGGGGCCCATCTTATGCACTGTGGTCTAGGCCCTAGGGTGTTTTCATCCTAACAGGAAACTGATCTGGCCTAGGGTGTTGTCTGCAAGTCACCCATTGGCACTATTGCCTTCTGCGGGCCGCGGTTTCTTAATGTAGTACTGGAAGTTCATGTATTCTCCCCAAAAGGGTAGGCAAAGTTTTCAAGAGTTTGTGGGTTGTTTTCTGGCGGGGAGGATCGGCAGCAGCCTCCATCAGAATTCAGCGGAATTGTGAGAAAAGATCAGAGAAAGGGTATGGGGAGGAGAATAGTTCCCGGTAGCATTTGCCAGACCCCCGGGTTACGCGCCTGCCGTCCTGAGCTCCAGGGGCGCATGTCACTGTTCGGCCCTTTGGAAAGTTCTATAAACTGGGATGTGTCCCCTGCACGCACACTCCTGTGGTGTGAGCACCCTTCAAAGGCATTCGTTGGCTTTCACGGGGCTCTGGATCTTTTCGAGGCAACTTTAGAAGCCTCATTCATTCCCAGGGCGGTACTGGGGTGGGGGTGGGGTGGGGCATCCAGGTCAGGGTCTGGCGTGCACTAGGCAAAGCTCTCTACCTCTTCAGCCCCCAGCCCTTTGAGTTGAACTCAGCTCTGTTTCTCCCTAAGGTCTCGTCCCAGGAGCATTGCGTGTGCCTTCTTTTCCTTCAGGCCTCCGCTTTTGGGTCTTCAAGGCCAACTCTCTGCCTGACCACGGCCTGAGCAGCGAGAGCCCCTCCCCCAACACCTGCTTCAGCACGTGGCCGGGCTGACCCTGATTTTCAAGACATATTTCCATGGTCCTTTAACTATCAGGGCTACTAATGAACTGTGATCTCCTGGAAGACAGATCCCTCACTTGATGCCTCTCTGTTCTGTTCCTGTGGCCTAGCACGGGGTATGCACACCATAGGTGCTAAATGAATGTGCAGGACCAAGAAAGCAGACTTGTTTTCACAGACTGGATCGGCCATAGCTGAACCAGTTTCTTGGATACTTTTTTTCTAATGGGCGCGCAGCATGCACCAGGATGTCTTGTTTGCATACGTGGTATAAGGTGGCCATTCTGGGGCTCGAAGGGAGAACTTGGTTCCTCACTCTAGGCCAACCCAGGGAAGGAGCCCAGCTGCATAAGACTCTGAACCCAGGCATTCTGGATTCAAACCTCAAAGTAACTCCATTGCCCTGAGCATGTTGATCTCTTTGTGCCCACGGATTCCTTATCTTTAACGCAGGGATGCTAACAGTCCCTAGTTCCTAGGCCACTTGGGGG
>NC_034595.1:86595229-86596945 GCF_900095145.1 Mus pahari
GGTCTCTGGCACATGGGGCCAATCTTAGTTTCAGCATAGTAGTCATAGTTACGCCCCAGTCTTGGATCTTGGAGTTTTCTTATTTCTGAAGCAAGCCCCAAATACCACCTCAAGCCAGAAGCCTGATGGGAGAATTCATTAATGCCCTTGCCTGACCCATGAGAATGAAAAAGGGTCAGGGAAAGAAGTAGGATTTGCTGCGTGTCTACCATAATCCTTGGCATCATGCACATTCCTTTAGTAAGCCTTCACATTAGCCTGAGGAACCCACAGAGGACGCCTATGACTGAGGAATTATAGGCCAACGTGTGGACTTTCTGCTAATGTCTGCGCTTTCATTAGAGGGGCCTCTGGAATACTGTTTGTGGTAATGGAATCANTGGATACTGTTCTGTATCTTGATTGCGGTGATGATTATATGGGATAAAAATCACACAGGAGCAAATGTCCGTGAGCACACAGGCTGCGTGCTGAGTGAAAGCCTCTGGACTCTTAAAGAAGGCTTCCGAGTTCGTGAAATTGTACTACAGCCAACTTGCTGGCTGAGAGTCTCGTGGTCACATTAGATGTTGCTACTGGGGGAAGCTGGGGAAGGGTCCACGGAACCCTCTATCTCTGCTATTCCTTGTGAGTCTTAAACTAGAATAAAATAAAATATTTGAAAAAGTGCAATCATTAAGAAAGGGCTGGGATGGTGGCGGCGGCGGCGGCGGCGGGAGTGGGGGCGGGGCAGGAGAGATGACCCCGTGGTTAGGAGCACGTACTGCATTTCCAGAGGACCTGAGTTCCTTCCACAGCACCCTTATGAGGCAGCTTAGGACTCCAGCACTTGTGGATCTGACGCCCTCTTCTGTCCTCCACAGGAATTGCACTTACTGGCATTCCTCCCCAAATATATGTAAACATAATCTAAAACTTTTAAAAAGGGCTCCATGGAGGAGTCTCGGGTATCAACAAACTCTGAAATTCATGGGGCCTGCAGCCTCCCAAGTGTCCCTTTCTTTCTGCTCCTCAGGGCTCAGTCTGCTTTAGGTCCTCTGGATCAAGAGACTTAGATTCAGAAAGAGGTGTCTGTTCTGGCACCCACCCATACGCCAGCTGTCCAATGAGTACGATTGACAGCNGTGATCATGCCTAAGGCACACCTGACTGGTTGGACCCAGTGGTGCACCAGAACTAGCTGGTCTCAGCTCTGCCAGGCCAGCTGTGGGCATCTCTTCCAAACTCCATCTTTGGGTGGTTTCCCTGGTGACTTGAAACCAATTCCAGTGGCCTCTTTCCAACGAGAAAATCTGCCGGCTTTATGTCTCAAGGATTTTCACTCTGCCAAATAGCACAACACCTCCCCAATCCTTACCACTCACTCTTCTCAGAAAGGAGATCCGACACTTCCATGGGCCATGGGCCACCTATCAGAGGAACGGGCATAATTCTGCACTTGGCCGACTTTAGCTCTCACAGTCCCTTGAGATGCTAGGCCTGGGCTAGAAGCCTCATGCTTGGTCCTACGGCACCTTCAGTGGGTCAGCCCCATTTTAAGGACTCCATCTAGGGAGGAAAGAAAGGAGTGTTGAGCTAGAAGGTCTTCAAGGGGCCACAGGAAAAGGACCAGTTCAGACTAGTCTTTAGGTTTTAAATGCCTTTTATTTAAAAACAAGCCCATGAAAAGCTCCTTGCCCATCAGATACTATTGTGAAGAATGATTGTGAAGAATAA
>NC_034595.1:86597305-86600789 GCF_900095145.1 Mus pahari
CTGGCCATTGCCAGGGTTGTGCTAGAAGCCAGATCAGCTAAGACAGTTCAGGTGGAAAGCGCATGAAAGAGTGACTCAAAATTTAAACAGAAAGAGGGTTTTTTTTTGTTTTTTTTTTTTATAGGACTGAGCAAGTCAAAGCCTGGGCAGGACACTCTGGGCCAGGTCTGTAGTAACCCTACAGAGTCTGCAGGCTCTCAGGGTTCACCCCACCCACACCGTGCAAGGCACAGTGGAGATGCCAAGCCGCCCCCTCTTGCAGTTGATGCCTAGAGTGGGTGCCTTCTGTTTGGGTACTGCTGCTCCCAGAGCCATGACAGAGAGGGTAGGGGTGGGGATGGAGAAGGGGTGGGCTCCTTCTCACGTCCAACAAAGCCTCCTTTCAGTCTGGGGTGTCCTGCCTCCCCTCAGCCAGTAACTGGTACAGAAGAAGGCTGTTTTCTACTTCTTGACTTAAGGCTTGGTTTCTGATGTAGCTAAGGAGAGAGGACAGCCAAGCATGGCGTGTAATTCTTTGGGCATCAGGACACTCTCCTGCCCATGTCATGATTGCTCCTCATTAGAAGAGGAGTCAGAACAGTGGGGGGACACTCACAGTGATCCTCATGCTGTGGCAGGTTCTGCAGGTGACCACCACGTTCATTTTTTTTTTTTTTCTTTCTTGGGAGCACAGGTGGACTACATTTCCCAGACTTCCTTGCAGTTAGTTGGCCAACCAATGGAGTATGAGTGGCTAGACTAGAAATGTTTCAAAGGCAAGGCTACAATGTTTTCCTGTAAACTATTTATGTATGTTTATTAATGTCTTTATTTTTATCTCATGGCATCATGCACGCTGGTCAAATCTGAGGCGATACATCTCCAGCACTCTGAATGTTTTGGATTTTGTACTCTCATATGATTTCTGCGGCATCTTTTTTCCTTTGATCTTTGCCCCTCTTTCCTGTCCCTTCTTCCTCTCCTCCTTGTTTCCCCTTTCTCTTTCTTCTCCCCTTCACACCAGGCATAAACTTTTTTTTTTAAGATTTATTTTATTTATGAGAGTACACACTGCAGCTGTCTTCAGATACACTAGAAGAGGGCATCAGACCCCATTACAGATGGTTGTGAGCCACCACGTGGTTGCCGGGAATTGAACTCAGGACCTCTGGAAGAGCAGCCAGTGCTCTTAACAACTGAGCCGTCTCTCCAGTCCCAAGTGTGTATTCTTTCACGATTTAACCATATAAAATCCTTCTGTTTGGTTGGTTGGTTTTAGTTCTTTTTAAGACAGGGTTTCTCGGTGTAGCCCTGGCTGTCCTGGATTGTTCTCTGTAGACCAGGCTGGCCTGGAACTCAGAGATCCTCCTGCGTCTGCCTCCCAAGTGCTGGGATTAAAGACATGTGCCACCACCGCCCAGCCAAGTCATTCTTATTCAAGAGCAATCAAAATAAGAAGACACCCAGGATGCCATAGGCTATAGTTTACCAACCTTGCCATAGGCTATAGTTTACCAACCTTGCTCCAGACGGATGCCAGGAGCCACATGTTTGAAATGAAAATGAAACTTTTATATTTTAAAAAGCTTTTAAAAAAAAATTTGGTAAAATATATGTAATACAAATTTTACTATTTAAATAATTTATTTATTTGTGATAAATTTGCCTTATGTAAGCCCGGGTCAGTCCTGAATTCTTGATCCTCCTTCCTCAGCCTCCTGAGTGCATGGATTAGTGGCTTCTTCACCACACCAGCCAAAGCTGGGACTATCTGCACTGAGAGCTCCTTGCCAGCCCAGCCCTGGTGACCACTGCTTTACTCAATGTCTACAGAACTAATAGTGGCTGTCATACAAATGGAACCAGAATTTTTGTATTCAACTGAATTCTTGTTGGCCCATGCCACCAAGGTTCATCCAGAGACTAGCAAGTATCAGCGCTTTCTCCCTTGTGAAGGCTGACTGATATGCAGTTGTGTGTATTTCTCATACGGGAGATCCATCCAGACAGAAAACCATTCAGTTTTCTGTCTTCTATTCTTTGGATCATATATGCAGAAGGAGGAGGAAGAGTCGTGTATGTGTGCACATGAGTGAGCATACGTGTGATACGTGTGTGTGTGTGTGTGTGTGTGTGTGTATGCACCTGGAGGCCAGAGATCCACCTCAGCTGTCATTCTTCGGGTACCATCCACTCTGTTGGTTGAGACAGACACTCTTGCTGGCCTGGAGCTCACGGAGTAGGTTAGGCTAAATGCCTAGTGAGTCAGGGACCGCCTCACCTGTCTCAGGGACCCAATACTCCGGAGTTGGGCTACAAGCACATAGCACTGTGCCTCACTTGTACTTGTGGCTTCTAAGGATGGTACTGGGGTCATTATGCACACTCTTTACCAATCCCACAACCTTCCCCAGCCCCATAAACCGAATCACTTTAATTGCTTCAGTCTCAAGGCATTTCAAGTTACTTGGTTGTAGTATAAGCATTGACAAAGCCTGCAGAAGCAGCTGTGCCCTGGCTTCCTGACAGGGGACAGGTAAGGACATGAGTGAGAAGCAGTCCCTTCCAACTCAAGGGGTCTATAAGAGCATAGTCTGAGCTCTCTGCAAATGCCCACGTGATGTCCTCCTCTTCTTCCTCCTCTTCCTCCTCCTCTTCCTCTCTCTCCTCCTCCTCCTCCTCTGTTCTCAGGATGTGCATGCAGGGGGAGTTCCCACCAACAACCCTCTGCTTCCCCATCCTGGGTGGTGGGTAGTGTGCACGTGCCCATGCACACATCCCATAAGCCAAATTCAGATCACCCCTGCAGCCTGAGAGAGGCCTCCGGGTCACACCCAAGGGCCAGGTCCATTAAGACTAAGTACAGAAAGCTTGCCTGGAGCCCGGCTCAGGCCCAGGGAGGGTGTCTGAGCATGCCGTCCCTCCTCCCTTTGCTGGGTCTCAGGGTAGGGCCAGGTGACTAGCTCTGGCTCCAGGGTTCCTTGGGGAGGCAGAGGGCGGCCTCCACAACCTTTCCCCCACCCTGCACATGGGTTGCTCTGGCCTTCTGCAGGTAGGTGAACTCACACAACCTTCAGCTACCTAGCTAGTGACTCCTGGGACAGCTTACTTCCCACTTCTTGTGTCCAGAGGATTCTGTGGCCTCTCCCAGGGCAGCAGCCCCATGGCCAGTCACTGTTAACATGGTCACTGCCGTGTTAGAGATGATGAAACTCTATATAAGGAAGAATGACTTGCCCAAGGTGAGGTGCAAAACTCAGTGTAGCTCCAGAATTGGGCAAGCCTGCTGTCCTGTCCTGGCAGGTCCCTCCAGCTTATAAGAGATGGGCAGGGAGATCAAAGGGAAAGGAAGGCTTGGCCACCGACAGTGCTGTGCCACCTTTGTCAAGACATTTAACTTCTCTGGGCTTCCATTTCCTGATCTGTGGGGTGAAGGTTCCAATGGCTGTCTATGGCTGTCCTCACAGGGTCACTGTGAGCATTTACTGAGATGGTTATTGATCAA